>NW_008666530.1:7769-48192 GCF_000695815.1 Acanthisitta chloris | reverse complement strand
GAATGTAAGTTAAAATATATATGTATGACAAAAAATGATACATTTCTTGATGCATCTATTTTTTTCTGGTGTGTTACCATGCATCCAAATATATACTCTTTGTCCAGACCCCTACCAGATAAAGACAGATACCATAGCAGATATTTTTGACATCCATATATGTTCACTAAAGATGCTAAATGTTAAAATTGAATTGGATCACAATACTATTAATAGTAAAGATAATGCTGCACAGCACAAACTCAGGGAATATACATAAAAAACAGATTTCAGCCTGCTTTCACAGGCTTGCATGAATGCAGAAATATACCCTGATATATGATGAAAATTCTATTGCTTATAAACATTAATACAGCATTTCAGCAATAGTGTGAAAATAAAGAATTTATTCTCTTTCTGGTGTTTTTGATCTGAAAGAATATAATGGTATAAGAGGCATGTTATCTATTCAGAAGGTAATTAACCTCCAGTATTATGTAGAAGATTTGAAAAGATATGTTTTGCCAGCAGTTCATAAAAGCAATTTCTCATTAAGAATGATAATAATTTTTTTTAAAATAAAAAGTATAGGGACAAAGGCAGTAAAATAAATTGCTAATATGTGTAGTTTGAAGGCACTAAGCGAAATTTGTATTCAAAAGCATGTAGTGAGTTCACTAAGGCATACAGCAAGACATGGTAACAGGACTTCAGGATTTAGGACTCTGCTGCCATTCACTGAGACCTGGACAGGCTAGAGTTGGGTGGAGAGGAGCTGTCTGAATCTCAATAAAAGCAAGTTCAGTGTCCTGCACTTGGGGAAGAATAAGCCCATGCACCAGTACAGGCTGGGGATGCACCTGCTGAAAAGCATCTCTGCAAAGAAGGACCCGGAGGTCCTGGTGGATAACAAGCTGTCCATGAGCCAGCAGTGTGCCCTTGTGGCCAAGAAGGCCAATGGTATCCTGGGCTGCATTAGGAAGAGCATTGCCAGCAGATCAAGGGAGGTGATCCTGTCCCTATACCTAGGCCTGGTACAGCTGCATATGGAGAACTCTGTCCAGTTCTGGGCTCCCCAGTTTCAGACAGATGAGGAACTACTATAGAGGGTCCAGCAAAGGGTGATGAAGAGGATTGGGGCAATATGGGAGTTCCATCTATGTATGAGGAAAAACTTCTTTACTGTGAGGGTGATTGAACACTGACACAGACTGCCCAGAGAGGTTATTAAGTCTTCTTCTGCATACAATGCTGTGCTACCTGATCTAGGTGAACCTGCAGTAGCAAGGGGGTTGGATCAGTTGAACTCCAGAGGTCCCTTCCAAACCATCCATTGTATGACTCTATGATCTGAAAAACAGTCTACCCAGTTCTATGACTAACAGTAATCAGTCACACATACTAAAATATGAGCAATCGCTTTTGAAGCTTTGGTGCATAGTTTAGTCTCTAAAGTGTAGAGGAAAGCATAGCCCTGTAGCATAGCAGTACAGATTGGCCAGATGCATAATGAGACTTGGGGGATTCTTTTGATACATCAGGAGATAGTACTTCATGGAGTTGGCTGGAATCAATGACACACCATAATACTCGAGAAAATAAATGGCACATATTAAGGTGTTTGCATATACACAGAACTGTGGCAAAATGTTCTCCCAGCTGCAAAACCAGACAAGTAAGCTCCTTGAAATTCACAGCCTTACTATGCCAGCTAGATTCATGATGAAGGCTGAACATAAAGGAGACATTAGCATTGTGCAACTGAGCTGATGAGGAATTTAATTCCAGGGACTGTGCTACATAAAGAGAACAGATATGTATAAGGCACTGAAAAAGCAATATATTATATAAGAAATTTAATTATATCAATGCTATTTTATTGCAAATGTGTATACTTAAAATAAGTGTTTCTTATCTTTTGAATCTCATATGTTTTGCAGAAATGAATGACAATATAGTCATGAGATAGGATTTTGTTTACGGTAAAACTAGTGTCAAAATGTCCTCAAAGATATTCAAAAACATTTATTAATTTAGACAGAATTGGTGAAATAAAACCAAATAAATAAATAATAAAAATAATGTTTAAGAAGCTCAAAAATTTGCATTTGTTTACAATTTATTTATTCTGATATGGTTTTCATTTTGAAGCTGACATATCTTAAGCAATTAAGATACCTAAATGCAAAGTAAGGTGAAGGGGTTTTGTAAGATTAAGCAAAACATTTCAGATTAGGCTAAACATGCCATTTGTTATTTTTGTAATAAATAATGAGAAATAAATAAGAAAAATTTCTAAGTAAAATCAGTAATTTCATAATATTTAATTTTTACTTTTGCTTTTAAACAAAAGCATCTGATAGTTACTATCTGAATTCAGAATATAACTGTGTTACTGTATTTGGAATAAGTTGGTGGATGGGAATGTAATGAGGATGTAGGAGAAGGAAATACTTTTATAAACATGTAGATAATGATGACAACTTTAATTTCATCCCATAAATAGTGAATCTTGAGGTTCTGTGGAAGATTACTCAAGTGCAGACATTGGCATTTGTGGTGGCTGAAGTGTGCTATGAGGTGTAGAATTCACACATCATACTTTGACCTGGACATGATGAAGGCATTAATCACTATGGCAGACTAACATGTGGACACCTGGCCCAGCAGAGGTGTGTGGAGGGGGCAATACCCAAGAATAGCATGTTTAGAAAAAGTAGTCATTAGAGGGTGAAGCATACTCGAGATGTGAGCCAATTCTCTATGGCTTAGTGTAAAACAGGTTGTGAGCTAGACTTCATTCTTGGCACAGTTGTTCTGCCATTTCTTTTCAACTAGCTAGCTGTGTTAATGATTTGGAAGTTCGATAATGAAGAAAAGATATTTTTTCTCTACATACAGAGGCAAGGATGCAATCTGACTCATATTTGATGGAATAACTTCTCAAACTGTGTATTGACATATATGCTCAATTTCAAGATGAGAACACTTCAGTCTGTACATCTAGGTAGATTTTTCCCTCTTTCCTCAGTGGAAAAACTAAGAAGGGGAAGAAGAAAGTAGTTATCACGTTTGTAAATAAATATACCTGCTAACAAAGAAATTTTCAATGAAACTACAAGGCTGAGTTTTGCCCAGCTATGCAAAAGGAAGAATTTAACAGAAGGAAGAATGAGTTGCAAACCATTATTTTTCTATGTCTCACTGCAGCAATAGCTCCTCTTATATACAGAGTGAATAAATGTTTTCTCTTTTTTGTCTGGAGTTGTAAGGAAGAAAAGGACCATGAACTTTGATACTCTACATCCAGAAAATATATCAATAAATCCTTTTAAATATTTAAACTGTGATCTTTGTAAAGTTCTTAAGGGGCTCTTGAACAGAAAGGTGACAAGATTGTGTATTGAACTACTCCTTCTTTCACAGATATATTTGGAAATAGCAGTAATAATATAAAAAAAAATGGAATAAACATGAACAGCAGTACAAATCAAGAATGTTTGCAAGCTATCAAAATATTAGTTAAGGATCTTAGTTCAACAAATAACTCAAACATTCCTGATTCACAGAAGTACTTATCCAACAGCTTATATATAAAGACACATTTATATTTCACAGAAATTAATGGCATTTAGCTACATGATTTATGCAAAGAATCTGTCTAGGTTCTTTGAAGAATAGGGATTGTTTTCTGAAATAAGACCTTTTTCAATAAAATAGTGTCTGAATTAAGAAATCTTGGAATGATATTTGACAGGCAGGAGAAAAATATTAGTATGTTGAGGGAAGGTTTGTTAATGGAGATTCATTTTATGGTTGATTTCAAGCTTTTTGATTCAAAAATGTTCCATTTGTTGAAGGAGAAAACAAGGACATACTATTTATCTATGTTCGAATTCACGGAAATAAGATCTAGCATATTCAATATAAATCATGACAAACTGGCAGGGTGAAAATCGCAGAGTATTTTTCAGATCATTTTGCTTCAGACCGATCATTACGCTGACACACATTTCATTTCAGGTTTGTATTTTTAAATACTTACAACAGCTGTGTGCTAGAGATTTATGGATTCTAATTTTCACTTTATTATAAATAATGAGCATTGAATATTTAACATTTTTGTTTATTGCTTTCTGTCATACTTTATAAGGGTAAAAAAGAGAGAAATACAGACCCTTTCATTTTCAGTTTTTATTTCCATCAAGCTGTTTTTAAAAGGCTGATGAGTATTGAAGAAGTCATGGGTGTTTAGAAAAAAAATAACTTGTGCAACCAAACATTGAAGTGTGTTGCTTTTGATAAAAATTAAATCAAATTTCAATCAAAGATATAATATTTCAAAATGCATTTAGTAATCACCAATGTAATAAATGTATTTATCCGAAGTAATCCATTGGCATACATGATGATAAATAATGTATATTTTTAAGTTGTCCTAAATTGTTATTGTGATTAAAACATGATTAAAACCCCCAAATGAACAAATCAAACCAAACCAAAAAAACACGGAGAAAATCAGTGTAATGAAACAATGAATCAACATACAGATCTTAACTTCTTTTAGCTGGCTGCATCATTTCTTCTAGGATACACATGGGGTTTTTTACCTATTGTGTATTCTATCCAGTAGTATTTTATATAGGAGTATAGCATTTTAGAAAAAGGTAGAGGTAAAGGAAATAAATTGCATGCTTGAATAATCAGTAGTAAAAAGCAGGGAGAGGAAGGACTGTTTGGAGGGGACAGATATTCTGCAACAGTATTTCTGATCAGCATAATTTTTTGTTATTTTTTAATTACTTAGATATAATTAATTTAGTATCCAAACAACCAACAAATAAGGTAAGACAAATATTTTTAATCCTTATGTTTTCTATGTTCAATAGTAGAGTCCAGAACATCCTTTCCCTGAAGAAACTCAGAACTTAAATATGTTAAAAAAAATACATAAGTGAATTTTCTATTTCATATGTGATGCTTATTAGGCAGAATAGCACATTTAATAAGTGTAGATATATAAATATGTGGTGAGTGAACACATCTTGGGAGTTTTAAACAACTCAACTAAATGTGAATATTGTTTCACTTTAGTAATTTATTTCAGAATGGCATGACAGCTTTATTTAGAACAGTATTTCAGAAACAGGTCCACTTGCCACCTCTTTCATCTCTTCTTATTGATTAATTATGAAGGCAAAGTTAAAATGTTATTGAATCACAGCTACACCACAATTTGAAATTTAAATTTGAATGGCTCAGAGGGCTTCCATGTTACAGCTAGGACTTCTGAAAAAAAAAAAAAGCAAGGAAAAAATAAAGCACCAAATTTATTTGCATTGGATATTTGTCCTAGTAAGAAATAAGAAATGGAATCTTCAAAATCGTAGTATGCACTCTTCTAATAAAAAAGTTTAGGCAATAAAAGTAAGCTCTGACAGTATCATGCAACAAAGCAATATTGCACACAAAATAGTGTTCTTCTAAAAGAAATAGTTTTAAGAATACATATACAAGGATAGAAGAAATTGTATTTCAATGGCACCTGAAACAAATTTAGATTAAGGCTATTTTCATTAAGCAATATTCAGAGACGTAGTAAAAATATCTCCTAGCCACTAGTTTCTAAACTAAGTAAATTGCAGAAAAAAGTGGGGAGGATAGGAAACTGATTTACAGAGTAAAGGCATATTTTATGGACTGTCAGACAGCAAATCAAGAAAACAATTTTGATCTCACTGGATTGAGGATGCCTACAAAACATCCATATATTCAAAGTAGTCTTCTAGACATCTATAATAGTAGAAAGGAACACTCCTTGCAAAATAAATGTATCAGATGATTTGGACTCATAGTGTTGCTTTCTCCTAATTAATGAAATAAAGGAGCATAAATTGAGATGATGTCATCACTTCTGCACATTGTCTAACATGAGATGGATCCCTGACCTTTTATGGTATTATTTGTTGGACAATACTGTTCCAATAATGATGAATCACAGGATGTAAAAGAAAATTAATACATGGATGCTGGTAGATAAACCCAATTTTGTTAGGCCTAATTTTGTGTGCAGCAACAGAGAAATTAATATCTAGTATTTACTTGAGGTAGTCAAAAAGACCTGTATGTTACCTTAAAAAGCCTTGAACTGAACTTTCTTTTCTTTTAGTTGTCAGTGTTAAGGGGTTTCAAGTGTATTTTTATCAGGCTGTTTCCAATCATGCATGTAAAAATCCTGACTGTAAATTACATAACGAAAGAATCTGGTGATTCTGATGACACATAGCTCTTCAGACCCACATCAAGAAGTTTTTGATCTCACTTGTTATTTGATCTTTCCTTGAAAAACAATTGAAAAATTTAAGATAGGCACATCTATTGAATTCCTTTTGCTGTGCTTGCCATGATGCTATTATGGGTCAAGTCACCAATTCAGACCTATTACAAATGCCACTGTACATTTCTGAGACATTGTGACAAAGGGGTGTTTGAAATCAGGAGGGCAACACACCAGGAACACGGGCAAAGGAAGAAATGTTTTATTTCCCACATTCCAGAAGACATGGAGGGAATATTTTTGTTTGCTAAAAATGTCAATTTTTTTGCCACTAAGAATACAGTTTATAGAGTTCAGTAAGTTTTTAACCAAAAATTCAAAGTTAATTCCTGTCTTTGAAAAATGCCTTGAAGTATCTGTCAAAGCTTCAGAGTTTTCTCTTGAAAATGTATCTTCTTAGTCAAATTATTTTTTGAATAATTTTTATAATTCAAAAGAACTCAAGAACTTGAAGGAATTGGCTTTTTTTTCATCATTTCAAAAAGAAGCTTCCTCATTTGATATTTCTTTTCTAAACACAATAGCACAGATAAAATACTATGACAAGTCTATTACTTTTTGAGCTTTTCCATTGCAATGTAGAATGGCAATTAATTAATGAATATTTATGTATGTATAGATATGGCCATTGTCCTAAAGCCTTCGAGTATTAAGCAAAGTAATGAACAGTGATTTGGCAAACATAAAGACATGGACAACACTTGTTTCCCCTTTTTTCACACTATATAAAAGCATAAGTCTCAACCTGCTGTTTTGATGATCTGACATTATGCCACTTTCTAATCAGAATATCATCAATTATTTTCCTTAGGGTAGGCTAATATGCTAGATTAAAATTTTTGAATGTATCTTTGTATCTCATTTTAGTGGGATTTTAAATATCAAATAGGAGTTAGTAATATACATACTTCTCTGGATTTTATTCTGTATAAAGTGTTAAGTAAAGCCACCCTAACAATGCAAGATTCCAAATCTTCTCATGAAAATTCAATGGGAATTTGTCTTTAAGCAGGTATCAAAATAGCTGTTACTATAATTTCAGTTCCCAGTTCTGTTCAGTTTCAGGATCTTTGCCATGTAGAAAATGTTTTTTTGTTTACAATCCTTCCTAGGAGCTTCACATAATTTATCATTCTCAGTTGTTAATGATAGTAAGTTGCAATGTGTTTCCCATAAAAGTGTCAAAAACCTCACATAATTAAAGTTACATGCAAGAAATAAATTTTTAGTTATTTCAGGCTTGGCTATTTAATCAAGTAATTGGCACTTACAAATTTTGCTGGTGTGGCCCAGCAAAATTTGTATTGGTAAGTGTTTAATTTGCTTATGGAACTTTCCATTCTTTCATAGGCCACACAATTCTGCTACCCTGGCATTGAAACAGCATTTGCAGTGAGCATGAAAAGCTCTTTCAGATGATTGATGAAGTATAGATATTAACCTGAATCTGCATTTTTTTTTTTGGTTTTTTTTGTGCTTTCTTTGCAAAGTGATACAAGTTACTAAAGGATTGACTATTAAAAAAAAATAGATCTTCTGCAAAACTATGCCATGTAAGAAAAAACGCCTAACGAGCCTCAAGCACGTTTAACAAGCAGTGACTAGTGCCAGTGGTTTGTGTGTGGCTACAGAATAAAGAGGAAATAATTGATATTTAAGATGCAGGAGGAAAAGAAAAGTTAGTCTTAATTTTTCTTTTATTTAAATTCACCTTGCACATAGCCATTAATTCGCATTAAGTTTATTTCTTTAGATGATTCTTACAATGTTAATAAACCTTTCACTAAAAATCCACAAAAATCTTTATGGATTTAGAATCTTAGATTCATAGAATCATTAAAGTTGGAAGAGATCATTGAGTCCGCTAAGTTGAACAAATAAAAATGTTCTATGTTGAAAGTACACTAATTAGATAAAATTGCTATCTCACAGTGAATGAGATAATTATTGTCCCAAAATATTAAAATTCATGTTTTTTGTAAAAGGTTTGAAATCTGAACCATAAGTACAGTATGACTGAGGGTTTTATTTTAAAACATAAGACTATCCATCAAAATTTATGCTGGTACCAATAATGTAAGGATCTAACATATTATACAGTTACATGCATAGTCAGATATACTATACAATGTTTTATATTGATAGAAAAGGGATGTGACAGAGGCCATCACGATCCTGCTAATGTGAATCTTTATATCAATTTTACATTGGTGTTGAAAACTAGCAAAGGTGCCTAGGAAAAAGAAATAAGGTCTATTTTTTTAAAATTTGCAATATCAGATAATCTTTTAAGCACAATTACACAATGCTTATGCAGGTATGCAATATGCATGTATACTTTAGCTAACAAAAGATTATTTCACAGGAGGTATACTCCTCCATATACAACATAATATTTGCTTCTGTGACACTAAAAATAAAAGAGAAATACAATCTGCTCAAAGGAGGGCTAACTTTCTGTTTTTAGCAAATGTGTCCCTGTTAAAATCATTACTGAAATGGTTTCCATCCTAGAAGAAATTTTGACTGCAGTTCAATTGTAACTACATGATAAAGTTATTCAAGAGGAGCAATATTATAAATTTATATAAAATTTTACTTATTCCAATTAAAGCTAAGTAAAGTAAATCAAGTTCATTCTGAAATCCTATTTTAATAAAAGTAATTCATATATTGTCTTGTCTTACCTGAAGTTCCTACTTTGTTGACCCATAATACCCATATTAAACAAGTCAGTTAGGGATTAATGGTTATACTTTCAACATACTGGTATTATATTTAATGCTCAGGGAAAACATATGATAAAGGGATCTGAAATGAAATAGGGAATTTAAGGAAAATATACCTTAATAAAGATAAAAAGATGAAGAGTTTGGGAATATAATTTGTCAGATCGCAAATTCCATACTGTTTCAGAGACTGTATATTTTGCTGTGACCTTCATTTGCTATTTCTACATCCTGCTAAAATTACCTTAGGGCTTTGGTACAAAAATTTTGTAGCATAAGTTTGGCACCAAATAAAAATACTGAGAAAAGTTGCTGGAACAATCAAGAGTCATTAATGATGAATGACTTGTGGTCCTGAATATATGGGTTTTCAACTGGGCTGTTGACTTTGAATGATATTCAGTATAAAAGTCAGGGGTTGAGGTGGAGCATTTGATTTCCCCAGTGGAAACATTTAGGGGTATTGCTTTTTAAATGAGGGATGGATCACTATGACATGGAGGAGAAACAGATCAAGATTCTGAAGAGCAATCAGCTCTGTTAATGTTTTTGATTTTTTTCTTGAGCTCTCCAGCACCACACAAGGTGAAAGCATGAGAGAATAAGAGATTTTCTTTATGCCTGCTCTCACTTTCTTTCTATTAATTGCTCACAAAGGCTTTAAGTAGAACTGGAATCTCTGGGGAGAGGTTGTCTGAGCAGTGGAAGGCTCAGGAGGGCTGTGAGACACCTCCTAAGGTTTAATACTGTTAAGAATTTAGAGGGGTAGACCTTCTGACTAGGGAAATCCCTAACAATAATACAAAAGTTTACCACCAAACGCATACAATATGTGGAGAGACTCCCAGCAGACTGGTATCTATCAAGAAAAATACTTTTCAGTAAAGTCAGAAGTATAGAAATAGAGGTTCATCTAATATTTAAGGGACCTATTTCTGTCCCTGAGACAAATGCATTTTTATTTGGATTTCACTTTTTGTTGATTTTTCAGTTTTGAATCAATCATGAGAATAGTTATGCTTTCAAATTATTTAAAAAAAAAAAGATAAGAAAAAAGGAAAAACTACAGATGTATAAGGACACATTTGCTAGATAAAAATGAGGAAATAATGAACAAACATAACGGAGCTATGTGGTGAAAAGTGTTTCACCATTTTTTGAGAGTCCATAATTTTGCTGATTGTTTATCCTCCGAGTTAGTAACTCTGTGCTGTCATTACAGTACAGTAGAGACTATTCTCTCCACAAGGAAGGTGCAATGGTAGTTCGTTGCATTCAACTCCTTCTACAAACAGGGAGAGGTTTTCCTCTCACGTATCACCAAAGAACCCTAATCAAGAATTTGCCTGGGGATTTGCCATGTCACTATAGCATGCAAACTATACATGCTATTTGGGTATTTGATCTGCATTTGTTTATTTTGTGTATGTGGGTTTTAAGAATACCTTCAATATAAGTGTTTCTAAGAAATTAGATTTCCTTTCCATCTCTCTCCCATTTTAACCCCAGCGAGCAAGCAAGAGCCACACAGCCGCTCACACACTCTCCCACCAACGGGATGGGGGAGAGAATCCAAAGGGTAAAAGCTAGAAAACTCATGGGTCGAGATAAAGACAGTTTAATAGAGAAAGCAAAAGCTGTACACACAAGCAAAGCAAAACAAGGGATTAATTCACTGCTTCCCATGGGCAGGAGGTGTTCAGCCATCTCCAGGAGAGCAGGGCTCCATCATGCATAATGATTTCTTGGGAAGACAAATGCCATCCCTCTAGATGTACCTTCTTTCTCCTTCTTCCTCCCAATTTATATGCTGAGCATGATGTCATATTTTATGGAATATCCCTTTGGTCAGTTTGGGTCACCTGTCCCAGCTGTGTCTCCTCCCAATCTCCCATGCATCCCCAACTTCCTTGCCAGTGTGGCAGTACGGAAAGCAGCAAAGGCCTTGACTCTGTGTAAGCTCTGCTCAGCAATAACAAAAACATCTCTGCATTATCAACTCTGTGCTCTGCACAAATCCTAAGTATAGCCCCATGCTAGCCACTGTGAAGAAAGTTAACTCTACTTCAGCTCAAACCAGTACAAACACTGACAGAAAACATCAGTGCCCTGAAAAGTTTTGAATTACGGTGTAAGGAAAAAAAAGTTATCAGGGGTGGGGCTGAATCTCACCAGTATTCTGCATTATTTAGGGATTCTTCTCGTAATCTGTTTTCAATCCAGGATTTCAGGAAATCACAAGTATGCAACTGTGCAGATGCTTTAGCTTAATTAATTAGCATTTTTTTTCTTTTCTCTTTATCAGTCTGAATCTGTATAATTATCGTTAAACCTCTTTCTTCAGGAAATACCCAGGAAACAAGATCTCTAAATTATTTGCCAAGTTAAAAAAAAGAAAAAAATTGAAAAAAAAAAAAAAGAAAGTTTCTTTTGGGGTGATTCTGTCTCTTACTCAGATGATTTTGATATTTATGATAGTTTTAGTTTACTGAAATATGTGAATTCAGAATGATTTACCCTATTATCCTTACCCTTACTTTTGTTGTTTCTGAAACCACTGACTGTAAAAAGAGGAAGAAAGGCAGTTATTGAAAAAAATGCCTGACCCAAGCAAATCTTACCTAATATGAAAGCATTCTTGTTGATAATGTGCTTATCCTTTCTAATTCTGAGCAGGAATTTGAAAAATGTAAGTAGCATAGTAATACAACAGTGATATTAATTTTGTATGGAGTGGCACAGCATGACTTTTACTCCCCATGTAAGTCCCAAGCATTCTTACAATCCATCAACCAATGCAGTAAGAGAATTCCCCAAGTTTATTTTTATATTAGAGTACGTATTTATGCAAACAATTACGCAGTATTGTTAGTGAGTTGTCTCCCATGATTTTTTCCCTTGATTTTGTATGTTATCTTTTATGTATTTCTAATATATCTATATGTCAAAATGGACAAAATGCAAACATTAAATAGTTTTGCAATATAGCTGCTGACTTTTTCTAATTTCCTTTTTTCAGTATTTATCTCAATTTATAGAATATTTGATCACCAAACTTTTCCATGAGTTTCGTATGAATTCTCAAAAATACAGGTTGCAGTAAGAAAATTCACATTCATATGTCTGAGAAAATATATGAGAGAGAAATCACTTCTTAAGTGCATGTTCTATCCATGTGTCTGAAAGAGAATACATACATGAAATCTGTGATGCTGATTTATTAACATGTCCACTAATCTGTAAGATATCAGAAATTTCCTTTCTACCAAAAGTTAAAGAGGTAAAAAGTAAAAATATTTCAGTGAATATATCTCCTGAATGATAAAATGTCTTTTGTTACATCTAGGATCATACAAATTTAAAAATAAAATTTTTCTTATATTAGAGTCAAAGGAAGAATAGCATCTGTCAGAGTGTACATGTCAAAAGCTAACAATTCTGATTTTATTACATATAACAGAAATATTGCTTTTCCTTTAAAAAATTAATAATAAAATAGTTCTGTAATTGACACATTAAGCTCTCTAATTCAACAGAGCATTCCTATATATGCATCATCATTACTTGCTCAGTCAGTTAAAAGTGTATCTCAAGCATTAAGCAGCATTTAATTTTTCTGTGGCCTGATTTCTTCATTGAAGAGAGGTGGAAATTTTCCATTGAAATCCATTTGGACCCTTTCCTTAGTTTTTTTCCAGTACAACCACAAAGTCTGATAGTTTGCAGAGTTTTGTGAAACAAATTTGTATTCATTTTATCTGAATGAGTAATCAGCATTGTTTACACAGATTCTCAGAATACTATGTAGTTATTATTTTTCAATTATAAATTAATGTTTATTGGAAGGTCATACTTCTCTTCTACATGTTAATTGACTTTGTTTTCTCTCCAGTGTTTTTCTTACACATTTTAATAGATTTCTTTTTATTTTGAATTGCTAGTATAATTTGAAAAGATCATGTTCATTCACACTCATTCACTGAATATTGCACTGGGGTGTTTTTATTTCAATAACTTTCTCATTTGGTCTTTCTCTGCTATTAAATAAAAGTTGGAACAAAGATGGAAGGGTAATTCAAAGCGTATGGTGCATATCTTCTTACATCTTTTAACCTTGAATACTGTTTTTATAGCAAAATTGTTGGGCACAAAGATAGTGATTCAAAACAGAACTAGGATGTGAATTAACAAGCAAAATAGAAAGCATGGAGTCCAGTGCTTGAACTTTCTCCCTGATTGTCTTCTATTTGTCAGCACAGATGCACATAAGATTTTGGAGACAGATAAAAATATAAAGGTTTCAAAATATAGAAGTTTTTCATCAGTAAAGTAGAACAAGAAAGAAATATCTAATTTTCAAGGACATTAAGAAAGGAGAGGATTTACGTTAAAGCTGTTTATTTAACATCTCTTAGCCAGAAGATTTGAGCTGTCTTTATTTACAGAATATCCTATCCTACCTTATTCTTTTTGTGTCCAAATTAAACATAGCTTTAAGGATTAAGAGCTACTGATATTTTTTGTGGTGTAAAATAAACACAGGAAAATAAATTCATGAGACAGATTTACTTAAATTAGGAGTCTTTTCACATATTTATGCTTGCTTCTTTTGGCAACGAGGATTGCTTTCATTTTCCTAATAAATGTTAGAACTTTGCTGGCCAAAATGTGCAAATACAAAATAAGGAATGTATTTTGATTCAGATTTTAGTGCTTTATCCAGACACTAGTTGCCTAAATTTACATATGTTGACTGATGTAAAGGAGGAGGAATCACAGGAATGTGATCATTCTTTCAGTGTACTTCTACAGAAGTGAAAAGCATTTGACATTATAAACATACAGGGAATGAAACAGAAAAAAACCCAGAGCTATTCAGAGATCAAGTTGTTACACAACATGCAAACATTAATTTGAAAAAATGCAGTGTTTAATATAACTTCAATATTAAGAAGATGCATGATATAATAAAATATATTAATCTAAGATGGATGTGGTAATAGAATTTTTTTTAAAAATCAATTACAGTGACTATCATTTACAAATTCATTCTCTTCTTCACCAGTTCTCATCAATACTTTTGGTAAAGGTGGTTACCAGAGGGATGATATGGAGTACAAATCAGTGATTTATTTTTACCTGTTTCAGCAGTTGATCAGTGGGTCATCCTCTGTGCACAGAATAAATTCCCTGTGTATATAATGTAATTATTGTTTTTCAGATCAAGCCATGTAATTATGTAGTTGTGTACACACATGTAGAATTTGAAATGCGACTTTAATAAAAAGGCAAATAAAAAGATAAAGTAATGAGACTTCTATATATAGAATTTTCACAGATGTACAATTATGTCCTTACATAAAGAAATGTTTCATAAGGAAAATAAAGAAATAATATAAGGTCTTTAAAAATTTTTTCAAGCTAATCTGAGTCATTTGTCATCAAAAAGTATGTCAGTTTGTAGATAGCAATGATAATTTGTCCTGTCATTTTATGACTAAAGAAAAGTTCAGATTTGGGAGCTGCCAATCATGCTTTTAAAATGTTGATTGTAAGGTTATTTTGAGAGAAGGAGACATTTTAAAACCACTTTAAAATTAAATAAACCATTTTTGCTTAAATTGCAAGAAATGGTGATTGCTTCCTTTTGCATAGCTTCCATAAATAAGTACATAATGCATAAAACATAAAACTGATTAAATCACAGAACTTTACACTCACAGAAATATATCATAATTTTATGTTGTGGTGTGAAAAAATGCTTCAATATTTTACAGTTTTTGTTTAAAAGTGTCTAGATTAGTGTCATGGGGTTAGATTCTACAGTGTAACTGCCTGAAGATGTTGAAAGACAGGAAAGTGAGTCTCTTCTATCTAAGGAAGGATTGACTATGTATTTATCTAAATATAGATATGTTAAATATCAGTAGAAAGAAGAATGGAATAAGCAGTCTTGTGACTTTTAACACATTCCTAAAGAGAATTTCAGGAGGCTTATATTAGCTTCCACATCTGTTTGAAGGAGTAGATGTACTGTCCTTTACTTTGTGCTTATCTTGTTCTCATATTTTCTGTCTTAATTCAGCCTGAATGAACTCAAATATTACTCTTATTTTTTCAAATATCAAGATTTTTCCAGTAATTCCTTCCATATGAATTAACACTATTAGTATTTTGCACTATATATAGCCTCACTTTATTTAAGGCTCATAATTTTGGGTTAAAACACCCCATAACTCTTATCCACTGGTTTCTGTTTGGTTTTAGTTTCAGTAAGTTCGCTCTCAGCTAGCACCCAAGTCCCTCCCTTGTTTTTTTCAGTGCCAGATCTTCTGACTTCAAGTATCACCTAAGAACATAAGAACAGTTCCACTGTGTCAGATCACAGGAATGATATCCCTACCACCTTGTTCCAAGACAGCCTCTCCCTCCAGGAATTGCTCCATTCCCATAATCTGCAGCATTGCGACAAATGAAACCCCACCCAAACCAAACCACAACAAACCAAACAACAACAACAAAACAAACCCCAAAACCTAAACCCACAAACCCCCCCAAAACAACACCAATAAACAACACTCCCCTCCCCCCACCCCCCAACTTCTCCTTTTAGAAACCTACTAGCCAAAACCAGCACACAGAGGAAACCTAGAAATTAATTTCTTAACTAATGATGCCTTCTTGATACACTCATGGGTTTTAGTCTGATGCATTTTTTCTACTTTCAGTTGATGTTATCATTATACACATCATTACCCCTTTGTTGTTTGTCCATTTGTTGATGGTAGTTCAATAGCCTTTGCCCACTCCTCAAAATCCTGACCGCCTTTGGACACCTGACAGGACTGGTTATGTACAAAAGAAAATCCTGGACTTCTCAAGTTTACAGCTACACTTAGTATTTATGTGATTCCTGAGCTACCAGTGGGTGGAAGGAATGCTCTTCATCTACATGCAGTTGCATACCTTTCACATCCATCTTAATGTCCCCATTCATCTCTACAGTGCCAGGACATGCAGCCTGTAGGAATGTGCTGGGATGTACCTTCCTCTGACACTGCGAGGGCTTTAATTTGCGTGATACAGACTCAGAAGACTTGCCTCGGTTCTGCCACTTAATATTGCTCATGCTAGTCAATGGCATTGCAGACAGTCTAATTTTGCCTGTGTTATTTATAGTTATTGTGCTGTTTATTTCCCTCCTGACCTTTTCAGAATTGCATTGAATATTGTCCGCTTACTATCCTTCAATCCATATCCCTTACTCTGTAAATTAAGGATATTACTATTTTTCTACTGCAGCTGTCCCTATTTAGGTTTATAGACATAAGTTGTAAATGCATTTGAAATAGTGAAATGTACAAGGTACACTTGATTTATCACCACCATAGAATTTTTCACAAAAAGCCCTAGAATGGAAATGCAATATTGCAATTAATATTATTCTTACATCTAACTCTTTCATTTGATTGCATACTGTGGTGTGTAACTGCAGTGGGTTATAAGACCTGTCCATTTACAATGCAATCAGAAATTTAAGCAATAAGATAATAAATATATTGTTTCCTTCTCACTTTATGCATGCACACACCCTTGTGCATACATTCTCACTGTTACAATGGCAATAAAACTAATTAGTTGCAACAAAAATGTCTTCCTTTTTTGTGCAAAATTAAAGGGTTATTAACATTCAATCAATTTAATATCATGACTGCCTAAGCTTTCTTTATAATGACAGTTACAATACTACAAGTCTGTTGATGAAAATCAAATTAGGAGTTAAAGTTGCTGCAAAAAATAAGCGTAGTTTTAAGCTGAAATGTCATCTGTTGTTGAAAAATTAGACTCATTGCATGAAATAACTACCAAATTGCCGCTATTGTCTTTATAGTGTTGCATTTGAAAAACTCCTTAACTGGTTAGAAACTCATCAGTGAATGATGATAAAGCTAAATAACAATAGGTAAAGGTTCTTCAATGTATGCAAATATAAATATTTTGATATATTGTATATATAAATAAGTGCAATGAGAGAAGAATGCATTAGATCTTTGTCAAAATAGATCATTAGTAATATACTTCCATGTTTCCTTTGTATCCAAATAAAATCTAAACATTAAGAAATCTAAAAATGTAACATTTCCTGAATAAAATAAAATGCCTGTAACCCTCCTCCCAGTTAAGTGAATATTTTATTTCTTTCTAATAAAAATTCAACCAAAATATTAAGCTTTGTCAGAAAAAAATCTCTTTGTGGCTAAAAAGTTAATACACTGGAATATATTCTAGCTATTTCAATTCACCACAGCCCCACTTGTAAGGGAATTGTGAGAGCAGTGTCTTCACAATCAGACTCTTATTTTTCTATTAGAAGTGTTACAGCCTTTTGCTGGAGATTGCATCTTATCTGCAACTGCGTTTTTAGTGTTATACTTTTACTAACTTGTATAGTTTTTGAACTAAAATAAATATCTTGAAAAATTTATGCACTTTTAAAAATAAATACTCTATTTGCTTACTCACAACAATGTGTATATGAAAGCAAAATGGCACTCAACTTTTATTTCATCCCTCAGAGGTAAATATAAGTATAAATCCTCTTGTCAAATAACAAGACCAGCTCAGGATCCTGCACTGAAAAGGGAAGAAGAAGTTACTAAAAGTAAATACATATATTTAGAAAGTAATTCCAGAAATGAGAGTCTAGTCGGTATTCCAGACACAGTCCAAAAACATTTGAATCAAATTAATATTAAACCATTTATTTTACTTCCATTGGTGGTGTTTCTGAAGCTGAATTTTCCTGATTTCCTAGAAATGTCAGCTAAGTTATATTCTCAGCAAGTTCAGCATACTTAATGAATTCCTTGGGGAAGCCAAAATATCTATAGCACAATTAACTTCCCATTCTTATGTAAATGAGGAGTTTCAGTGTCCCTGATGGAAGTCTGCTTTTGGCTACAGTTAGCAAGTGTATGCTATTAAATGACACGTGGAGCCTTGAGCTGAAATTTAGACTTTGCTAATTTGTGCTGTGACATGTGCAAAACTGCTTTAGAGGAATGTGAAACACAGTTTTTGAAATGTACCTGATGAAATGGGGATTATTACCACTGGCTAGACTGCAGTCAGAGTCTGATTACTGTCTTGTTTCCTTGGTCTTAGAATAAGCACACTGACACTCTCGTTGTTCTTTTTATATTCCCTATAATATTTTTGGCTGCATTTCTTTACTATTATTGTCATCCAGTTGATATTATTCATTTAAGATGGAAAGACTCCATGTTGCATATATGCATTTGTGCTCATGTAATTAAAGTTAATACTGAAAAGAAAAATAAACACATAAAGTCAGGCAGATAAAGTCCATGTAGCTTGTAAAGCAAAATAAAATCACATAAATTTCATCACCTGAGTGAGATAGAGCAGTGGGAAAACAATATCCAAAATGAAAA
The DNA here is from genome assembly GCF_000695815.1 of Acanthisitta chloris. Classification (NCBI taxonomy): domain Eukaryota; kingdom Metazoa; phylum Chordata; class Aves; order Passeriformes; family Acanthisittidae; genus Acanthisitta; species Acanthisitta chloris. The sequence goes on along the minus strand of NW_008666530.1, from coordinate 29,692 downwards.
GAGAATGTTACTGAACAGTTCAAGCTTTATTGTTGCTAGTAAAGTCCTTTGAGATCCCTGGATGAAAGGCATTCTATAAATGCAAAGTATTATTGTCTCAGAGGAAAAACAACTATATGTCAATACTAAAACATTGAAATACAATCAGATTCAAGCTATAACCACAAAATGAGATCTAGCTGAGTATTTTGTATCTAACTTTAAGTTGCCTAGAAAGATTTACAGAATCATAGAATATTCAGAGCTGGAAGAAACCCAGAAGGATCATTGAGTCCAACTCTTGGCCCTGCACAGGACATCCCTGAGACCCACCCCATGTGCCTGAGAGCATTGTCCAAGCATTTCTTGAACTCTGTCAGTCTTGGTGCTGTAACCACTTCCCTAGGTAGCCTGTACTAGTGCCCCAAAAACCTCTGAGGGGAAATATCCACCCTAAAGCTACCCTGACACAACTTCAGGCCATTGGATTCTATCACCTTCCTTTTCATGGAACTTGTCATTTGGGATATTAAGGGAAAAAAGAAAAAGGAGAAACAAAATGTACATGGGTGCAGACATGACAAAACTCCCAACACTCACAATGTCAAGTCACAAGCCTTACCAGTCACATCCATTAAAGGCCCATCCAGATACTACAGGCACCTCTTCCAGGAAAATCAGTATGGACTTTGCAACCAATAAGATTGTAAACTAGGGGAGCATCTGGCTGGGAAAGGTGCAGAAATTGACAAAGTTGTACAGACCTATGTGGGATGTGCAGGGGAAGGGAGAGCAGAGAGGAACAATTGGTGCGGGTAGGACAGAAAGTACTATAAAAGGTGTTTGTCATGTGTAAGATGGGGCCAGTCAATAAACATGTCTGTCTCCCTATGCTCAGCCACTGCAGTCAGTCCTATCTTCTCATATCTGAGTCATCTATGTAGGTGCTGTTGAAGGTAGTGACTTATCTGGCCATCTGTGCAGCCACAGCTGTGGCTGTGACAATGCCTTCTTAGTGTGTCTGTGTGTCTCCGAGATACATGCTCAGCTTCGCTAGTGGTTGAACCTGTAAATGAGAAGCTGCATCCCTCAGCCTGGGGAGAAATCCTGACAGAGAACATGGGGACTCAGATGGGCCCCAGTGGCCAGACAGAATGGTCCTGGGCCAGGGACAATTCAGGAGTTATCTCATACACAAAATGTCAAAAAGTTGTCTAAGTTTCCCCTTGGTGATTAACTTTATCAAAGTAAGTCAAATGGGAATCACCTTAGTTATCTTAGTCAATTTAAGTATTTCAGCTTTCATGAGAAATCATTTTGTGAGCACCTATTTTTCCATTTCTCTATAAACACTCCAGCACAGAAGTTTTTCCCTCACAAGATTTTATGTTTCTCACAATAAACTCCGTCAAATAAATTTGGACCAGCTCAGATCATATTAATGGAGGTGCAAATTTTTCCTGGTTTTACATAATGTTTTAGTGGAAGAACCACTTCCTTGTGAAAGGAAATGCACACAGAAGAAATTCTTCAGTTAGACAAATTGAAAATCCTAATTGTAAGGAGAATGCTCTAACCCACAAGTTCTAAATGAGGCTCAAATCAGGTTCTTTTTCAACTCTTCTGATAAATATATGATACTGCAAACAAATAGTGTATAGATCTATGAAATCAGTCAGTGAGCAAGAGGCATGTCTCTTTAGCCCAGAAAAGCCAGTGCTTCCCTAACAGTGAGAAGGATTGTGATCATCCTTTCCTATGTAAGAGAGAATGAGTCTGTTTCATGATATGTTCCAAAACAGACTTTACTAAAAAAGGAAAAAAAGTCATCAAGAATTTACCAAATGAAGTATGTAAAGTTCCCATGTGAAATAGCATTTTCCTGACTGTGAAAACACAGAGAGTCCCTGCATATTTGTAAGTACCTTTTGTATCCCTTTGGAGAAAATACTCATGATCAATGTTTAAATAGCACACATCATGTTACATTTGGATCAGCATCTTGTGAACACAGTCAGCATTACTTATACTGTTAAAAAGCAGTTACTTGCTGCTTCACAGAAAACCAGAAGCAATTGACCAAAAAAACCTCCAAACCTTCAGAAATTTCATCCACGCATGTAAGGTCCTGTGAAAATGCTTTTTCTTCTACTCTCTGTTTAATGACTCAAGATCTGCCAGACCAAGAAAGGGGAAAGCAACAAAAAAAGGTACACAAGTTATCCAGCACTACTACAAGAAGAGCAAAACAGTAAATATATTTTAAGAGGCAAAGATAGAATGATTCATACCCATCAAGGTTAATGATTTCAAGGACAAATGGCAGTAAAAAGAAACAGCCAATCTTTACATTTTCCACTACTAGACAATAGAATATGACCCAGGACCTAGTTACTTTTTAATATTCAAGTATTTAAATATGCACTTACATGATCATCATAAATGTTCATGTACACACACATGCACACACAGTGTGAGCTATATTTAATTCTGAAACTCAAAGAGAGCTAGATAAGTACACCTTGAACCTTTCCAGTTGTATTTCACTAGAAACAGTGAATTAAAGAGCTTTCCTGAACCTGCCAGGCACTAATACTAAACCAAAGCCACACTTCTTTTAACTAGTTCTTCTTTTATCGTTATTTCTTACATTCTTTGCTCCCTAATCATGTTGTGACATGTGGAAGACATGGAATCAAACATCTTAGACTGAAACTGGCTTTAAACCTACATTTCCAATTTTTTTTGTGGCAAAGGCTTAATCTCTGCACAGATGTGTATCAGGGACACCATTATAGCCATTAGTTATATCTGATCCCTACCATTATGTTTTGCCCAGAAGAGTTATTCATATAAATTTTTAAATATATGTAAACTGAGCTCTACATTGATATTTTTTTCTCTCAGAAGAAATGTAGGCAATTTGAGCCATAAGCCGTTAGAGATGTTACTCATGAAACCTCTAATTATGGGCTGTTTTGAGAGAAACCATAGAGTATCATTGCTATTTTCCAGCTTGAGTTGTAGTATTTAATATACAATGATCTAAAAAAGAGCTGATGGTTCAGGTTTTTACCCTCTGTCTTTATGATTGCAAGATGCCTTGTCCTCTTTGGGAAAACTATTGCAGGCAGATGAAACATGTATTAATATTTTGAATCTTCTTTCTTGAGTATGGATCCTGTTTACATGTAATATAAATTTAGCTGCTTGAATACTTAATAATAAAGTTAGTACCATTCCAGCTATTCAATTTTACTTTTTTCTTTCTTCACACAGAGACAGGCCTAAGTAAAATTCCCTAGCCCAGTAATATTTTCAATCCTTTGAATGTTTTGCACCTTCCACTTGTCTGAAAACAACCTTAACATAAGTTAATGAGATACAGTAAAGGAAAAATTCAGGAAGAAAGACTGAGGCTCAGCATGTAGGTATATATGGTGGTGCAATACCTATAAAGTTTCATGCTCATATATTTTCTGTGTACATCTCAAATTATTTATGTTGTTAATGCAAGTTACATGCAAGATGGAGCAGGAGATCAAAACAACACTTTTCTACTTAAATTAGTGAGAAGTGATAGCTTGAAAACATTTGTTTCGTGTGATATTTTGCTCTTTAAGGTCAAACTTTCAGTAAACTGATTTGCAGATATTTTTTTTTGCCAAATATAATCTTATATTAGAACATAATACCAACTAGAATGGAAATTATCTCAAACTTTGTTTACTTAAAACTTGTGACATTGGAAAAGTTGAGCAACAAATTACGCAATTGATGTATTTGAAGAAGCCCTTCTTCTTATCCTTGATGTCCTTAGCCAGATTTAATTCCAAATGGGCCTTGGCCTTCCTTGTTGCATTTGTGGAGGGGGGAGGGGAGAGAAAAAGTGAGCCTCTGCTTGGAATAATACTTCAGTTTCTGTTTCAGGCTATGTGTCAGAAAGCATGAAAGCTTCCTGGTGGCAAAAGAAATTGTCAAGAAAAACAGTGATTCTAACCCTGACATTACAGTTCTCTTGAGACAAGATATAACATGGTTTGGAGCACTGCTCTGAAGGCAGTGTATTTATGTTATCAGTCACACTAATGAAGAATGCAAGTACAAGTCTGAAACAGAGCTAAGCATTTCTACACCTAATTTGCTTTGTTGCTAGAAGCCTAAATTACTACTCCAGGCTCTAATCAGGGATACTATGAAGGATGCAGAGCCTGGCTTTGGTTACTGAATAGGTCATGCAGATGTCAATTCTATGCTTTTGAGATAGTATTTCCACTTGACAAGATTAGGATGAAGAGGGTTATTAAGGAATGTGGGGAATGGTGACCTGTATAGACACAATACTGTGACACTTGGATTGAAATTAACATAAGAATCAAAGTCAATAAAAGTATTTTAACCCCCATTGATAAAAGCTATATTCCCACAAAATCAGCATTTAGACAAATGTTGTTAATAACATTTGTAGTACTTGCAGTACTTGCAGTTATGCCTAGCATGAACTACAGTCCCCATAACTGAAGGATGAAGTCACTAACACACAGCTCCATCTCAAATTTTGAATGTAGTTAAAAATTAATTGCACTAATCCACTGTAAAGTGATTCTTTCAGAGTGGCCTAGGTTGTTCTTAGGTGAGATGTTTACCTGACAATCTCTGAAGTAATCTATGAGAAAATGTATAGTAGTTAAAAAATTTATAACTTTCCATTATTAAAAAAGTATTGTGAGACAACAATATGAATAATAAATATATTTAAAACAATAAGTAATCTCCCACTCTAAACCAGAATTAATATCTCCTCTACTGTATCACAGCGTAAATAAATAACCTTGGTTCCTCATGCCATTCAAAGCAATGTGAGTCACCTCATAAATATTTTAGTGAAATTTTAACTTCTGACTGAAGCCATTTGATTTTCTGTTTATTTTATTTTATTTTCTATTTTGGTTTCTAGTTGAGCTTCTCACGAGTTACTGCTGTCAACAGAACAGACAAAAAAAAGCCTCATAAAAGATAATTGTGATTGGAATTGTAGGAAAAAAAGTGCAGATTTGCATTTTATCAATGCCTACATTGCCCAATTTCATTTGTGTGAGCTGTAGCAGAAATTCCATATATACAGGGATTGCACATTGTTATCATATACTTTCATCAGCAGGATTTGCTGCTTACGTCATTAAGCATGGAAATGAATGGGGACAGCCTTGTTTAGTAAGATGAAGAAATAGAAATGCTTGAAAGTCTTAGAGGTATTTTGTCTGGTGGTATTGCTGGGTTTTGTTTGTTCAGGTTTTGTTCCCTGGTTTTGCTTCATATGGGGATATTAAAAAAAAAAACAACAAAGTTTATCAGTGATATTTTAATCATTTTCCTTCATTGTTACACTGGTAGACATTCAGGATATATCAGTTTGCTACAATTTGTATATAAAATGCAGAGCTTGTTCTATGTATTTTATATTCCATATAAATAAGGTAAACTCATGCTAGCCACCATAGTGGTCAGCATCACCCCTTTAGCCATCTAGAACTCCAGAACAGATCAAAGGAGGTGATTCTTCCCCTCTGCTCTGCTCTTGTGAGACCTCGCCTGGAATACTGCATGCAGTTCTGGTGCCCTCAACATAAAAAGTTCATGGAACAGTTGGAGCAAGTCCAGAGGAGGACCACAAAGTTGATAAGGGGACTGGAGCATCTCCCCTATGAAGACAGGCTGAGGAAGTCAGGGCTGTTTAGCCTGGAGAAGAGAAGACTACGTGGAGACCTCATAGCAAATTTTCAATATCTGAAGGGCCTACAAGGGAGCCAGAGAGGGACACTCTGTTAGGAACTGCAATGATAGGACAAGGGGTAATGGATTCAGACTGAAGGAGGGCAAGTCTTGGTTGGATGTGAGAAAAACGTTTTTTACTGTGAGGGTGGTGAAACACTAGAACAGGTTGCCCAGTGAAGTAGTGGATGTTCCAACCCTGGCAGTGTTCAAAGCCAGGCTGGATGAGGCCTTGAGCATCCTGGTCGAGTGAGGAGGTGTCCATACCCATGGGAGAATGGGGTTGAGACTGGATGATCTGTAAGGTCCATTCCAACCCCTAAAATTCTATGGTTCTGTCAAATATAATGGAATTACTTCTGCCATGTCAATATAGAGTAACTGGTGTGGGAAGGCAATCTAGCAAATGATCATAATATTGTCTCTTTCTCTGACATTGAATTTCACCTTATTTTAAAAAAAAATGAAAGCAGGAAACTTAATCTATATTTACAAGTAATTTGTATAAGATCTACCACTACTAAAATAAACACCATTCACATTAGGACAAAGAAAGAAAACATATTTAATTTTATTTCAAAGGTTCTTTGACATTGTTTTAGCATTTTCCAGATACAGATATACAATAGTGTGCATGCTAGATGTCTGAGATATTTGCGATTCTCATGAGGATCCAAATATAGAAAAGAAAGAAATTCTTAAAATTGGAATTTGGTATCACCTGTTCTTTGACTAGATTGTTTTTAGCTATTTTGATGGTTGCAGGAACATAAAATATCACTATTCTCTCCATATATTGTGAGAGAATAGACCAAACCTGTCTCCCCAGAAGTGTTTAACAACATTCAGGGTCATGTTTATTCTAAAAGTTTTCTGGCTCTTAACTTCAGCTATCTGTTTATACTCAAGACAGAGTGCCTCTTTCCTGCCAAGTAGTCTACAAACATGGAAAAGGTATACAGGCATTTGAGCTCTATTTAAGTCCCCTAAGGAAGCTCACAAATGTGCTGTGTGAAAGAAAATGACCAGAATATCATGCAAGTGCTAACACCTTGTAAGAGTCTAGTTACATGCTGTAAAAATTATTTGGCTTCAGAGACTCCAAGACTTTAACCTTCACCTTCCAAGACCAAAGTGTTGTATACTCACTGTTCAACCACACCATGAATCTGTGTATTGTCTTAGAACCATATGAAGTAAGAATGAAAAAACAAATCGGACACTTCTGTCTCATGCTTATGAAGCAATCACAGGTTTAAATTGCATGGACTAGATTATTCTGGGAACCAAACTGAAATTGAGATGAGGAAATATGTTACTTAGGGTAGAATTCTATTCTCAATTCTTTGTGGGCCTAGGAAAGAAATTGTTTTCATCTCAAAATAACTCTATGCACAGTGAATTTTGCATAAATTCAGTCCAATATATTAGCAAAATTTAAAATAACCCAACTAAACTAATCCAAACCTTCATCTAACTGCCATTTTCTGTTTGTCTGCACATGCAGTAGAGCAGTAGACCAGCAGTAGCAGCTCTTTATTCACATAGAAATGCACAGAAGGAAATAGCTCACATGACAGGAATAAAGGAGTTCAGTTCTCTAGATGAACATGTACACAATGAGCTCATTAGCAAGTGTATACTTCATATCTTGATCAAGAAAGCCCAACTTTCATGCAAGAGCAAAGACAGAGGCTCAGATTTAAGCTTTGAGAGCATGTATTAATTAGTATACCGTTAGATTTCTTTTTGTTTCTGCAGTATAAATAAAGAAGGGCTAAGGCTATAGACATTCATTCGCTAAGGCTATGTACAGCCATTCAGGGCAATTACCACTAGTAAAAAGGCTTAGTGAGAAATTAAAATGTGCCAACTATTAAGAATACAAACCTGCCATCAAACTTTCAAGTATATAAAAAGAGGACTGGGTTTCATCAGGTTCCAGGGACAAGATACAGCATTATGTCAAATAAAATCAGTGTGTATTCTGTTGTGAAAAACACACAAGCCTTTTTAAAAAAAGAAAATGAGAGCATCTCTGTATTATTATACACCAAGGATTGTTACTGTAATTAAAGAAATATCTACTGAAAGTACAAGATCTATAAAGATTTGACTTCACTGGTTAGTGCAATTGATAATTATTAAAGGAAACTGAAGTGAAAAGACTTGGAAGCAGCAACACATATCTTCAAAATCCTGAGATAAATTCTTTTTTCAACACTTATGCTTAACTCATCTTAATGTCGATGGGAGTTATGTGCACACGTAGAAAGAAGAGACACCTCTGTATGCATACAGTCATACATCTTCAGATGAGAAACAAGAAAAAAAGGGAAAAGAATCAAAAATAGATGATTTAAATTTCAGAGAGCACTTCAAAAAGAATTGTGCAGACCATGAATCAGGACTATGTTCAGAACATCTGTGAAATTCTGATCAACATAAGCAGAGATGACAGTAATTCCCTGTGCACTGTGATGGAAACCTAATCATTACTGTTACCAAAATAAACTTGTTTCCATTCAAACAATATTGTCATAAATGCATAAAACAAGTTTTCAAAACTGTATAACCTTTAATTCTTAACCCTTCTCTGTGCAGAGGTGAAATCTACATTCCATCAACTTGTTTTTTGAGTAAGAATATTTCAGTTCTAAGGTATGTATTCTCAGGATCATGAGAATCTAACTAAGTTATGTTAGCTCCAAAATCTATATGAGTGTTTAATTACGTTTCTGTCAATAATGAAAGGAAAAACCAAAATCAAAGAAGGGAAACAAAAAAAGATATTAATTCAGTTCAACTAGGAAGGTATTAGTTAGCACCAAATTTGAGAAGCCATTTTAAAGGTTCATATAAGTCTATATATTTTCAGAAACACTTAGGAAACATTTGTTATTTATGATTCTACTCCTTTCTTCCTGTTTATGAAGTTTGGTTTTTCTTAACCCTTCTTGTGCAAGGTAAAACAGCAACTTCAGATATAATATGAAATTGCACAAATTAAAATATTTTGTATTTATTTTTTCTTGCTCTTCACACATGTTGTTCCCTCCTTCTGCCTAAAAACACATAGTTTTGGTTATAGAAGAGAAGGACAGGCTACAGGATATAAGCAAACAAACAAACTGTCATTACAAAATGTTCTCTGCAAACCTGTGTTTTATATTGTACAGAAAAAAAGATACTAGGGAAAATAGATACTTTGAAGATAATGCAACATGATGTGGAAAATATTTTTACTCTAGTAGCAACAGCAGGAAGTTTTTGTTATTGTACTTTTAGATGAGCTGAAAGATGTTTTCAGATTCAATAGCATCATTTCTCTCTTCTGAGTAATGGCTTCTCCTGCCTACCATGAGAAGACTAAGACTTCTTTACCATCAAGAACCAAGTAGTCAGGATTTTTCATGTAGAAGTATCCAGAAGACCCTTTTACTCAGCCATAAGAAGTGATTACTGTGCTTTTAATGCCAGTCCCTGGACATTTTACTATCTTTCCAAGATTGCCATACTGCCTCTTGTCTGCATTCATTTCTTCCAAGAAAAGACTTCCTAATCCATTTCTCTTCCTGCTGCAAATGATACATTACTCTGGATATTTGAGCAGATATGGAAATAAGTGTTTTAGAATTTTTTCCAAGTAGCAATAATTTTGGGACTTATTTAAATGTCTTTTTGATATTTATTCCCCCCCTTAATAGAAGACAAGTAGTAAATACCACTGTGGTCCATTCCTAGAAAGTAATTAACTCTATGAAATTTCCAAAATGAAAAATGATGTGAAATAAATATAAAAAAATTAGTGGCATTACATTTGACTATTCCAGAACTAAGATTACTTGTCTTATCGTATTTGCTGTCATGTTGTTCAAAAGTATAAACATAAGTGTTGCCTGAAAAAAGAAAAGCCACCTCTTAGAAGATGCTATAAATTTTTGTCAATCCTATCAATAAGTATTTGAAAGTAATTTTTTAAAATATATACCAAAAAAATATTGTAGCAAAGACATTATAAATGAATAGAAATCTCTCCATACCATCAGAAGTATCATAATCCATACACCATACTTTGTTCTTTATAATAAAGATGCACTGTAGATGCATTATGTCATAAGTAAATTAATGTATTAAGTGAAAAAAAATGTTTAGAAACATTCTTTAAACAAAACTATATTTGGATTCCTATTTCCCCCATTAAATGTCATTCTTCTGTCTCTTGTTTCATTTGTTATAGAAATGTAATTCTCTTCAATCCTTCCTTACAGTCAAATTAATATTTTCTGCAAAATTATATTCATTAAGTAGTAAATTCAGGTCAACTGAAGGCTTATAAGAGCTAAGGTCCCAGGTAATTGAGGAGATTTCATTCCTAGCATACATGAAAGAGGGAATTTTATAGTATATTCCATAAATTACTCTGAAAAATAGCCTGTAGCATGGAGATGTATCTTTTGTCTTGTGCCACGAAAAACAATGAATACAGAAAATTAAGGTTTTCTATAAGAACATGAACATAATTTCTATCCTTGTTTTGGTCTGTTTGTTTTTTCTTTTGTTCGTTTACATTCCAAGTGTAAAATCTTCCCTCAGTGACACACAACTGAAAATAGATTTTAATCTAGTGTATGCATATACAAAACCTATGCTGGCCAATGTTTTTCTTCCTACGAATTTCAGACCTGAAGTTTCTTTTCATACTAAGACTTTTCAATTGTATTACCTTTGAACTGATTTGATTTATACAAAGGTTGATGGGAATATTTTGTTTGTGCACAGTAAATATACTTCTGATGAAAATGAAATTTCAAGGTAAATAAATATCTCCCATGGATCATTACAGACATTATTAAAAGTACATGTCAAAGTGATAAATAGCATTACAAGCTAATTTTATTTTAAGGACCAAAGAAAAAACTCTAATTTGTAAGTGTACCAACAAGCAGAAGGGAAAAATAATAGATCAGAAATTTGTTTCACTATTCTGTGCAAAACCACCAAATGTGCATATTAAAGAAACAGTATGACAAATAGGGGTAAGCAAAGGCATGCTGAATAGTTAAGGATTCGTACAGAAATTGCCAAGCATGTGAGAGCTACCTACAACGAAGTTTTTCTTGCTTTGTAAGCTGCCTTCACATGTAAAAGTAATACAGAAAGTAGGAAATAATTCAAATAGCTTATCCACTTTACGTGTAATGTTCCCTAAGAATGATTCTGCTGGACACAGATTTTTCTTTATCAAAGGAGTAGCTTATTACCTTTTTCTGGAAAAAAAACGACATTAAGAGCTATTCTCCACTGGGTTATGTAGGTTATGCATAACCTAGTAGAATATTCTTTTGTCTGTATTCTGTTCATTGACAATGTGAAGCACAATAAATAGGCCGGGGGAAGTATTCACTTAAGCTGAAAATTATTAACTAGAAATTATATTTTAGTATACTGAATTTCTTTCTTATGTCTTAAAGCTCAAAATTATGTTACAAAGAAATGTTAACAGGGTTTTGCTGGTAAACATGACAGTAAAGAAAAAAGGAAGAAAAGCATCTGAAGATCATCCTGTTGAATAATGTGTATGTGTGTGTGTGTATGTAGGGTATGAGATAATAGCAATAAGACTGTTTAGAAGACTCATAAATCAGGCTAGTTAAAAATTAACAAGGGCATTCAGCAACAATATACATTGATAATAGTTCTTAACATATCAACCATTATCACGACATGTAGAAAGCAATTAATCTTTAACAATCATATGCCAAAGTAGTTCAAACCATCATTCACATGTACCTATACAATAATTAATAAAGCTGATGCTATGCACTATTAGCACACATGACTAGTGTACCTGATCATCTTAGATAAAAAAGATAAATCAGGTAATCATACTTAAGAGCTCTTCAATATGGAATGCCAGAAGAAAAATGCCTTTTTCCCATTGTCTCTCCACTCCTAGTTTAATCCTTTCATAAAATGTTGGATTTCTGTAGAGTAAGGTAAGGTTTGCTTCACACAATGAGTTTCATAACATTCCATAACAAACCTAAGAGGTCAGGACGGTCTATAGCAGTGTTAGCATAAGAGCTTAAAACTTGTTTCCAATGATGGTAAAACTGTGGGCCACTGGGTGCAGAAAGATATTGCTTCCCAACTATTTATATCTGTTAACATTTAAGGTAAAAAAAAGCTAGTATTATTTAAATCCTTCTGAGTGTGCTTCCATTTTTAAAAAAGCAACAGTCCTCTGTTTAGCCCCAAAGTCAAACCCCTTTTAGAAATATTTTCTCTCTTTTCCATGGCAAATGACCTGCTTGATCCTGGAATCTATGCTGCACAGAGAGGTTGTGCCAAGGAAAGGAGATCAATTAAGTAGATTCCCTAACTTTTTCGCCTGCATGTAAAGATTCAGGTGATAAGAGGCAATAAGCAGTAGAGGTTTCCAGGAAATATTGGGAATGGCTCTGAACATAATTTTGTAAAAAAGAGTTATGGCCCTGTGTGTCATGTTTTTTGAATAAATTAATGAAATGCTCTGGTATTTAGGTAGGTGGGGACTGTCTTCCCATCTACCTATGTATTAATGAAAGCAGCTGCAAGAATATTTTCTTAGCTTTACAGTTCGTGTTACCTAAGGTCTGGCTAGGTCTCTCCACCTGCCCCACCTCCAGCTCTCTTACTCTCTCTCTTACTGAATCTTTCATGGGATGTATATGCTACCCCATGTAGTTTCTAGGGCTGATTGACTGTCATATTCAGACCTAATAAGAAATTCAGCTGCAAACAGTTCATAAACTTGCACAGTGCAGAGGCAGACATCCAGGGATTTCTATATGCTCTGAAGTTTAAGCAGCAATTGGATTTTTGTCTGTCTTTATGGCAAGTTTGCTACAGCTGGCAGTCAAGCAGTCACACTGCCACTCACTCACTGACCCCCTGCCAGCGGGACACAGGAAAAAATAGGAAGAAAAAGAGCATACAAATTCATCAAGGAAATCACTCATCAGTTGCAGACCAGACTAGGAAAACTTAACTTAATTCATTGCCAGTTAGCATAGATATTTAACTATTGATTGGGATATTGAGAAATCAAGCACAAAATTATTTAAACACTTAGGGAAAAATATTTTTTATCTTTATTTCCCATTAACTCTAGGCACCTCTCCTTCCCTCTTCCAAATTTCCACTCCCCTGTTGCCAATGCAGGTTGTTAAGCTCAATCACATTGGTGAGGCAATGGGCTGAGCAGGGGATTGGGGTCGGGCTGCAGTGATTTCTTTCGGCTGTTCCTTATTCCTTCCTCTTTTCTCTCTGTGCTCATGCTTTCCTTCATGTTTCCTCTGCTCTGGTGTGGACTTATCCACAGACCACTGTCCCTTCAGGAGGTATGGTGCAGCATGTGCTAATCTGCAGGTCATAAGTCCTTTCAAGTCTTCAACTGTGTCAGTGTGGGTTATCCACTGGCTGCATTCTCTTCAGGGGTGTTACCAGATCTACAGTGGAACAATTCCTACTGCTACAGCCGTGTTCTACTTTCTTTTGATGTTTAACCTCCTAAAATATATTTTATAGATGCCACCAACTCCAGGGTAGGCTCAGATATGTCCTTCAGTAAGTCTGTGGGAGCTGACTGAACAGACTGTGTCTGGCACAGGGCAGTCCCTGGTCTCTTCTCACAGGTGTCATTTGTGCAAACCCCGCCTCACTGCCAAAGCCATGTACCTATACCAACCAGAGTCTGCTTAAAAGCTTTAAGGCTGTGGTTTGCAAACTCCTGAAAGCTCTGATATTATTGTGAAGGCCCTGTTACCATCTTTATCTGGAATGATAAAGGTGAAAAGGAATGATGAAAGGAACACGACTATTTTGATTTGCAGGTCAAGTCAAAGGAAGTTATGAATTCACATCAAAGTCCCATGGTGTACCACAGTAGAGGAACATATCAAAAGAAAATTTAATTATAAAGAAGGTGGGAAAAGAGGAAGGTTTGCTTGGGAAGAACATACAGATGATGCCAAAGTGTGCAAGGCTGGAGTTAAGGAAGTGAAACTCAGCTGGAACTGAAAGTGAGAAGAATTGTGAAGTACAGCAAGGAGAGCTTCTGTAAGCACATTGTCAGCTGAGAAAGGATGAGGAGAGAGTGGGTTGTAGCTCAATGGAGTAGACTATATATTGGAAGGGAGAGGAGGGGGAAGGACTTGGGAAAAATTGAAGTATTACAGTATTTGTTGTCTCAGTTTTCACTGATGATATTTGTCTTCAGGCATTCCAGGCCAAACAAATGTAGTCCCTGACAGGTGTCTATAGGATAAACTAACTACATCTGAAGCTGCTGAAGCACCTGACTGATGAAAAAACGAGGCCTCTTTCTATCATCTTTGCAAGTCATGATGATAAGAGAAATTCCTGAAGACACAGTTGTAATGTTCATCGTAAAGCAGGGTCTAGGTGGCTAAGATTAGTCAGCTTTACATCGGTTCCTGAGGTCTTGAAACCATTTCTAAGTATGCAAAGGACCAGAAAGTGATTTGCAACAGTCAGCATGGATTTACAAATGGCAAATGATACCCTGTTAAGCTGATTGCCTTCTGAAATGAGACAACTGTATGTGTGGCTAAAGCGAGAGCAGTGGCTGCTGTATACTGTAACTTTAGAAGTTAATGGGTTTTAACTCAGTTCCCCCATAGTGTAGCAAAGGTTGAAGATGTATGGACTTGACTTGCCAACAATGTGGATGGAAAATTTCCTGGACTGTTGGGCTCAAAGGGAAGTAATCAGTGGTTAAAAACTTCCAACTGGCAGCCCATTACTAGTGGTATCCCTCAGAGATCAATACTGAGGACTGTTTTATGTCTTCAATAACAACCTGCACATGGGGATAGAGTACATTTTCAGGAAGTTTGCAGAGAATGCCAGAGGAAGCATTGAGGTCTGCTATTCAGAAGAACCTCAGCATACAGGAGGAATGGGCCAACAGGGATCTCAAAAAGTTCAATAAAGAAAAATACAAAGTTCTACATCTGAGGCAAAATAACCCCATGCAACAATATAAGCTGAAGGACAACAAAGTAAAAAGCAGCTTTCTAGACAAAGATCCAAGGTCTTGTTAGACATCATGTTGAACTTGGGTCAGGAGGATGACCTTGCAGCAAAATAAAGAGGCCAACTGCCTATTAGATTGCATTAGTGAGGGTACAGTCAGCAGGTAATGGGTAAAGATTCTCTCCTTCTATTTGGCACTTGAAAGGTTATATCTACGGTATTGTGCCTAGTGTAGATAACTTCAGTACAAGTCAGTGATAAACAAGTTCAGCCAAGTTTGACCAAGATGACTAGGTGGCTTAGAGAGAGGAAAGACTGAGAGAACTGTGTCCTTAGAAGAAAAGGTTAGGGAGATCTTATTACTTTCTTCAGATGCCTATTGAGTGATTGTAGAGAATATGGAATCAGAATGTTTGCAGAAGTTCACACTGGAAAGGCAAGAGGCAACAGACAAAAGCTAGAACAAAGGAAATTCCAACTAAGTATTAAAAAACAGAAACAAGTGGTTTGAGATGGTCAAAAACTGCAACAGCTTTCCCAGGGAAGTTATGGAATCCCCATCCTAGAAATTACAACTTGAGCCAAGACAGTCCTAATCAATTTAATGTAACTATCCAACCATAAGAAGGAAGATGGAAAAAATACCTCCAGAGATCTCTTCTAATCTGCATGATTCTTTGATTATGTCTTTTACAGCATTCTTTTCAATATCTTCAGAAGACTACAAGAGCTTGAAATTCTGTTATTGCATAAGCAGAGATCCCTGATGCAATACTTAATTAATTTCTTTAAGTTGTCTGGTTTGGGTTTTTTTTTCCTGATGGAATCATACTCATCTATAGAAAATAAAAGACAATTGTTTACAGTTCAGTTCAAAGGAAATTTTTTAACCTTCATGAAAAGACATTAAAAACACTGGGGTTTTAGATCATGAAGTTTGGGGTGGGGGAAAGGACCAGTGATATAGATACCTCTGAATTTGTTTGAAAACCACTAGTATTTGTTTACTTAATGCAGCTATAGAGAATGCAAATCCATATAACCTGCTATACTGGTTGCTCAGCTCTACTGGTTAGGATTCATAAGCCTCTCACTCTGGTCCTGATTGATTTTTCTCTGTCCTGGTTTTAGCCAGGATGGGGTTAATTTTCTCAGTAGCTAGTGTAGTGCAGTGTTTTGAATTCAGATGTGATAATACATTGTTGTTTTGGTTTTGCTGGATTGTGTTTCTCATAAACCAAGGACATTTTCTTGCTTGTGTCTCATGCTCTGCCAGTGAGAAGATACACAGGAAATTGGGAGGGAGCATAGCCGGGACAGGTGACTTGAACTAGCCAAAGGGATATTCCCCACCATGGCACGTCATGCCCGGTGTTCCAGGCCGGAAGGGGCCGATCCTGGGGGAGGTTCGGGGTGCGCCGGTCCGCGGGTGGTGAGCAATTGTATTGTGCGTCACTGATTTTGTTTTTTTTCATTATCTATTGGCATTGTAGCTCATTCTGCTCTGTATTGTTATTAAACTGTCCTTATCTCAACCCACATATTTTACTCCAGTTGTTCTCCTCCCCATTCGGGGGTGGAGGAGCGGGGAGGATGGAGTGTAAGCAGCTGCGTGGTTCTTGGCTGCTGGCTGAGGTTAAACCACGACATTCTCCAAGGGTCACAAAGCAGGAAAATAATCCAATGAGGCTGTAAACCACAGGCTGTTATGGGTCAGTGGTAAGACTAGGTATAGCTAACTATAGAAAGATTGCTGCAGTGTCCTTCTTTTATCAGTTTATTTTGTTGTGGAAACTAAGTAGGTATTTAGATTTGATTTTATCTTCATCCCTTGGTGAAGGTTCAAGCTAAAGGGTGGTGAGAGCTCAGTGATTATATTGTCATCTGATTCATACTGTCAAGATTTCTGTTGCAATAGAAAAAAGAAAACCAGCTTTTTTTCCCCCCTTTGTTAGAAAACTAATTCCTGGAGCAGCAATGGTCCTTGAGGATTTTTGGATATATACTACTGATAAAAATTTTAACGCTCCCACCATATTAGCAGTGTATTTTTCAAATCCTGCCAGCGCCATTTCATTTGTGTCTTGGTTAAATTTTAGTCACCTGTATTTAATCCCTATGCTTGTCACTCTTGTGCAAAGTGACATCTGGGTAAAAGTATTGTACATAAGTTCTGAGAAGAGCATGTAGTCAGTAGACATTACATCCACCCTATTTCATGACTTCCCTCACCAATCTGGAAGACACAAAATGATAAATCTTTGTGGACTCTACAGTGCTGTTTGAATAAAAATGTGTTAGTTTCTACCCCTTCCAAAACATCTGAAACAAGGTAAGAAAATACGCAAACAAATGTGTACATGTGTTTTGAAGTTCACATGATGGTGGCAGGTAACATGAACACTTAAAAACATTATTATGAAACTATGCTCTTATTGCTGTGTTGTTATAATAATTTAGTGAAAATAAGAACAGGCAATACAAATACCAGAGTACTTTGTAACCATAATAACCTATTACAGCTTCTGGCCTGGACATTTTAAAGGGACTGCAGTCTTTTAAATTAAATTTTAACAATTATAATGGAAAATACCTAAAAGATCCATAATAACACATGATAGTTTTATAAGGGGGATAAATATAAGCAGATTCCTGATTAATTTCGTGCTAACATAAGTCCAGATCCTCTACAGCTTATATCAACATAGTTTTACAAGACTGCATCAATTTTTTTAAAGGGCAAACATCTGAAACAGCAGTTTGCTTGGTAATAAAACTTCCTGTCTTGCTCACTAGGAAAATGCTAATGTGTCTTTGGGTTGAGATTTAGGCCAAAAATCTGGGTCATTTTAAATTGTCACAAAGCTCCCAGAAACAGCTATGGAGCCAAGATAACATTCACAGTCTTAAATTTTTTTATGTTTTTTTATGATTTAAGTTAGAGGGTAGATGCAAATCTTCTGCAACTTGTGGACGATTTTATTCCTTTCAAGTTTTAACATTACTATAGAAATATGACATAATTCCACACACATCATTATGATCCATTACTTTAGAGAAATAAAATACATTGAAATACAAAACTCTGATATTTGAAACAGATCATTAACTCAGTTAGAACAGTAGCTATGTACCTTAGCCCCAAAATATAAGGGTTAGCACTCTATAATTGGAGAAGTTAGGCAAACATTGATATTTTCTAACAAAGAAAGATTTCCTAGAAGTGCAAGCTTCTCTATTCTCTCTTTGGATTCATAAGCCGTTTCTGAAGAATCATACTGAGATTCCCAGAAGCCTTAAGAGACATGAAGAAATGAGCAACTATATAAGCTTAAAGGTAGGTCATTGATCAAGTGCTCTTCATTCTTCATCTTCTCCTGAAGGGGACATTTTATCATCTATACCAAACATCATATTCATGAAAGAGAACAAACAATATTAGTGGATAACTCTGAAACAAAATCCTCAAAGCAAATTATATGTGTATTGTGATCCATCTTCTGCTCTCTGAAAGTTATATTCTTGCTATTGTGACTGTGGCTAGTACAGTCTGTCCAAGTAAATAATGAAATACTAAACAATGCTATTTTTTCTACTTAAAAAATAAAATTTTTCATTGCAATCAACAACAATCCTATTGCTTTGGTTTGCCTTTTTTTGTTTTGTTTTCACCAACATATATGATGATTCTATTTGTTCAGTGTAACATAACTAAATATGCATCCCTGTTTATTTTTGTATTTCTCTAAGGAAGCCATTTTTATTATATTAGCATCACAAATCTAAGTGAATTTTTAGGAGACAGAGGAAGCAGAGAGACAGGAAATACTATGTGTTTGTACCTTGTCCCTCTAATATCCTTACTTTTCTGGGGAACTTGCCAACTGCATCTGGTCTGTCCCAATTTAGTAGACAGAAGTAGAGCCAATCCATGAAAATGTCAGACCTGCTATTCCAGATGGTCATTTTAGACTTCTTGAGATGTGCTTGCCCTCACATGACAAGTTCAGATTTTTCCTTTTCTTGGTTGGTTTTATGTCATCAGGTTTCTAGTTGAGATTACATCAGGTTATGTTAAGACTTCTCAGAAAAGTGGGAGTTAATAATATATAAATCCAGTTGCCCAACCTAGAGTAATTTGTCTAGTGTTATTTGAGATGTCCTAGGATCTCCTGCTTCTATTCCAGCAGCCACACATTCTGTGCAGGTCCTGCGTTTTACCCACAAACCGTGTTTGGGCCACTTTACTGTGTTAAGCCTTCTCAAATGAGACTTGTGTAGGTAACTGCATTGAACAGGGGTTACTACTGGGCCCAGTATTGTTCAGCTTATTCATCAGTGACTCAGATGAGGGGACAAAGTGCCTTCTCAGCAAGTTCACTAATGATACAAAACTGGGAGGAACTACTGATACCTCAGTGGGCTGTGCTGCCCTTCAGAAGGACATTGACAAGTTGGAGAGATGGGCAGAGAGGAATCAACTGAAATTCAACCAGGGCAAGTGTAGGGTCCAGCACCTGGGGAGGAGTAACCCTGAGCACTGGTACAGGTTGGGTGCTGACCTGCTGGAGAGCAGTTTTGTGGAGAAGGACCTGGGAGTCCTGGTGGACAGCAAGCTGTCCATGAGTTAACAGTGTTCCCTTGTGGCTAAGAAGGCAAATGGAATTCTGGAATACGTTAAGAAAAGTATTGACAGCAAGTCAAGGAAGGTGATCCTGCCTCTCTTCTGAGCCCTCAAGAGTTGGTCCAGCTCTGGGCTCCTCACTAAAAGAAGGAGATGTAGCTCCTGGAGCATGTCCAGCAGAGGGCAGCAAAGATGATTCGGGGACTGGGGCACCTACTAATGAGAAAAGGATGGGAGACCTGGGCCTGTTCAATCTAGAGAAGAGACAACTGAGAGGAGATCTCATTAATGTACACAAGAATCTAACAGGGTCTGCCAAGATCCTTGAGCAGGGAGGTTGGACCAGATGACACAGTGTGGTCCCTTCCAACCTGACCGATTGTGTGATTCTGTGACTGATTCTGTGATTCTGTGAATAGAACTGAATTACATATATAGTCAGTAGTGCTTGTTTTATGATTCATTTAGCTAAATGTAGGTGTCCCCTTCAGAAGACTAATAGTTTCTTGGTCCCTGCTTTCTCTGCCGACTAGATTTGATTCAGACACCCACACACTGATAATTTTCTTCATAGTAGCTAGTGTGGTGCTATGTTTTGGACCTGCGATGAAAACAAGATGGATAAACACACAGATGCATAAGTTCTTGCTTAGCAGTGCTTACACAATCATCAAGGCTTTCTGCCTCTCACCCCACCTCACCAGTGAGGAGGCTGAGGGTGTGTAACACCCCAGTCTGCTCAGCAGGTTGAGAGGAAGGTAATTTTGCATTACTCTGGGCAGTGCACAGGAGAAATAACACAATTCTCAGGAGGTTCAATAGAAAATGATTTTTACACATGAAGTTTGGGTCACTCGTGTGGAATAAGGCACTTGGCAAAAGGAAAATTGGTAAACTTCACAGCATTCAAACATTCCATGCAAACTTTAAGTCAGCACAGCTTAAGATAACAAAGCCTTAGCTGGCACTGATCGAGGCACTTAGTGAGTACTTAAGGGGATACTGACAAGTGCCGCTTGCAACTTAATATAATGAGAGTAAAGAAGAGAGAAAAGGAGAAAAACAGATGAGAAAGAGAGGTAGATAGTCACAGCCTGTGTATCCAGTACGGTCTTAGCAGCTTTGAATCCAGGGCAGTGGAGTGCACCCCACAACACACGTCTCTGTGTTCTTTTATCCATTCCCCTTGTGACACACATCTCACTGTCCTTTTATCCATTCCCCTAACTCAGGACCCATCCCAGTGTGAGGCTACATTTGCACATGTGCTTTAGGCAGAGCCAGGGTGCTTTGACATCAATCTTGGGTTTGCAGCAAGGTCATGTGGTTGACCGTCACTATTTCAGGGTTCACATCAGAGCCAAGTGGTTGACCGAGGTCGTTACAGTGCAGATCACTGGTTACTTTCTAAGGCTCATGGGTGCTGGAGCACCCACCACACTTATGCAGAGCTTGACCTGTTCCCCACACTGCTTTGCCAACTGGTTGTTTTGAGCCAGACAACCTCTCCTCTGGCCCCTGACAGAATGAACAAGGAGTTGGAAGGTAACACATCCAAGACAGCTGACCCCAACTGACCAAAGGGATATTCTACACCATATGGCATCATGTTCAGCGTGTAAAGGGAAAAGGAGGAAGGGCAGGACATTCAGAGTGTTGGTACTTGTCTTCCCAAGTAACCTTTAAGTGTGATGGAACCCTGCTTTACTGGAGGTGGCTGAACAGCTGCCTGCTGTTGGGAATTCATAAATTAACTCCTTCTTTTGTTTTGCTGGCATGAGTGGCTTTTGCCTTATTTATCAAGATGCCTTGATCTCAGCTCACAAGGCTCTTTTCCCTATCCCATGACCAAAAGGCAGTGTGGATCTGAGTTGCCTACTGGTGCAAAACAACGTGTTCTTATGTCTTTTTTCCAATTCTGTAGATTGTAACATGAATGATTGCAAGTTATGCTCATAATTCATATTTTGTACAACCTTAATATTTTTACTGTCTTTCCTTGGACTTTCCTTGAGCTGCTGTATAAAATTATTGAAATGACATTGGGTCTCATTAAAATTTACCTCATTTTTAAGTCTTTCAGGATATCCAGGACATTGGTATCACTTTTAGTTTGTTTGTTGGTTTTTTTGCTCTTTACATCTCTATATACTTTGATTATACTGTGATTTTGACCTATATATTTTTCCAGGAATCAGTGATGAATTGTATACTGGTAAGTGTTTATGTGTATATTAGAGTTAGGTTTTGAGCATACAGTGGGACCTTCTGTCCTTTTTTTTTTTGCTGACAGTATTAAAGCAAGGCTTAGCTTAAGAGGTGTGAGGATAGACATTTTCAGTTTGGAAACAACACAAAATTATTTATATTGAGTAGTGTTGGGTGTCCACTGGATATAGAACTGGGGAATAAACTAGCTTTCATGATGAAGAACCTGGTTTACTCTTTTATTTTCTTCCCCAGAAAAATAAAAAGGAAATCTTTAATTATTGAAACAGAGGTTTGG
>NW_008666530.1:6554-7741 GCF_000695815.1 Acanthisitta chloris | reverse complement strand
GTCATTACTCTCTAGATCTTTCATTTGTAAAAGCCAAAGTTGTTTTAGAAATGAATGGTGTGTTGCATTTTAATCTGAAGTGCTTCCGTGATGAAATACTGGGTAATACAACAGAACTGTTATACTGTTGTGTACTGAACCTGTTTTGCATTTTAGAGGAGTCACAGTGTTGAAGAGTGAATATCTACACTAGTAATTTGGGGAATTAATGTTCTGCTTCTTAAATCCTTCCTTGACACCGCCTTTAACTTTTTATCCTAACCAGCACTGTGCCACAGAACCTAATTTTCTGATGTTATAAGGCTTATAGACTCACAAGGTAATGCTTCATATGATCAAATGTTGTCTGCATGTTTCAAGCAGCTTCTAGAATGCAAGCAAGCAAGAAAATATCTTAGTCAGCCTCTTTTGCCTACATTAATTTTAAGGCAGTCAACTCTTTTCTGAAAACCAATAGGGAAAAAAATAAAAATAAAAAAGAATAAAATAATCAGAGATTAATCTCTTGGTTCCACATGTCTGTGTGAAAAAGTAAAAAAGAAAAATAAAAGAAAGAAAAAAGGTTTTAAGAGGAAAAGTAATTAAATTCTAGCTGAAATGGCATTATGACTTAGCTTATTAACTTCTTTATTAGAACGTAATGCAAGAAATTTATTAATAACTTGTCATGCATTTTGGCAATTTACTCTCCTAGTGTTTTGACTTTTCATTTCTCCCCAAACACTGGACAGTTTTCATTCACATAATTTTTAACCAGCATTTAATTTTTAGTAAAATAATATAGTTTTATTTTATCTCCCTGCTGTTTTCTGTAATTTTTTCTATGTTGAAATAATATTTTTTTAAAAAATTTTTAGGATATCCATTTCTTCTGAATTAAGCCTGATCAGTGTCACTTCTCAACCTGCTGCTGCCAGTGGGCCCATGGCTGGGCAAAGCAGGACTGTAGGGAGCTGGAGGCTGACCCTGCTGTGGCATCACTGGGACAGGGATTGACAGCTCTGGAGGTTGACATGAAACAGTAAAGACAATAATGACCCCAGGGCCCTTACCTGGGAAAGGGAGAAAAAGATTTGTATTTTGAATGCCCTAGGAAATTTAGTAAGCTTAAAATATGTCTCAAATATTTATTCTTCCTTTATTATGAAAATATTCTGTGGTGTCCTGCTCTGGTAAAATGGAAATAA
>NW_008666530.1:6025-6524 GCF_000695815.1 Acanthisitta chloris | reverse complement strand
TTCAAATTATCAGAGTTGTCATTAAAATCTTTTAGTAGAAGATTTTCATAACATCGTCCTCTGCTGCTGCTCACAAGACATGTTCACATGAAGGCTGGTTAGTACTATATTTGAAAAACTCATGTCAAACCCACTCATGCCATAGTACTTAAAGAGCAGGAGATGACACCCTTGCAACTCATTTTTCTATTAAAGTAAATTAGAAATTCAGCCCTTATGACAGATGTCATCCAACCCTTCTGTAACTGACAAATGTGGAACTGAAATGTAACAGAATGCTGGAGGCTTCACACCTCTCCCAATTAGAAATAAGGTTTCATTTTCACCAGTTATTTTACCATTAAGCAGTATATTTCTGTGCTCTTTTACCAAATTTCTGTTATTGACTTTGTCTGCTTCCGCGCTCAGTGTGACATATAAAGTAAAATCAGTCCTGATTTTCCCTCTGAGTTTGTTCTCCA
Source organism: Acanthisitta chloris (assembly GCF_000695815.1). Taxonomy (NCBI): domain Eukaryota; kingdom Metazoa; phylum Chordata; class Aves; order Passeriformes; family Acanthisittidae; genus Acanthisitta; species Acanthisitta chloris. The sequence continues at coordinate 6,063 of NW_008666530.1, read as the reverse complement.
GCACAACCTTCAGTAAACAACATTTTATCAGAGTCTTC
>NW_008666530.1:0-5996 GCF_000695815.1 Acanthisitta chloris | reverse complement strand
CCTATGTCTCTAATCAACAAAGATACATAGAACACATATTTTTTGAAGTTCTCTAGATACAGAGAGAACTGGCAGAAGTTGAAAATTTTATTTCTTTTTTTGTTTTTTTGGTATTAAAATATACTTTTATTCATAATCCACTAGTGTTCACTCAGGATTTAAACCCCATATTTTTAAAATTACTTAATTTATAGATGCTACCTTATTTCTTCTTGAGACCCCAATTCAGATACTCAGTGTGCCAAGTGGAAAAGCAAACTTCTTCAGATTTAATATGCATTTTGTCACTGTCATTGCATACCAGCACATTTGTATTTATTCACAAAGTTTTCTCTTTTTTTCTTTCATTTAAGTCTTGCTTAACTTGTCACCTAATTTTCCAATCTTCTTTCTGATGGGTGCTCTCAATGTTATTTTGGGCCTCAGGTGTAAACAAGCATTTCTTATTCACTCCTCCTCCAAAGTTTAAGCAGCCCCTTCTCTGATCTCTTTCTATGCTGTTTTTGTTGGTTTTTTATTTGCAGTCTTTTTTGTCATTTTATTCTAGTCTATGTCATATATGTAGAATCTATTCATTCTTCACCTGTCTCAGTGGGTTATCATGAGATATAATTGGGTTAGAATGAAACAGGCTCTTAGAAAATCATATTATATGAGAGTATTAAATAGGATAAATATTTATTTTTGCAAAAACATCTGCACACAATATACTACTACGTTTCTATTCATTCTTTGTCTGCCAACTATGTCCCAAAGCATCCAATTTACAGTTATCTTTATCATTGTATTGCTCAATTATGTGATTACTTCTGCTTATTTTCTGTGATCACATTCTAAGCTGAAATTAACTTCCCTTTGCCCTTAATTATGAATTAAGTACACTTTAAATTAAACAATTTTTAAAAGCAATTTCCAAGAAAATATGCAATTTTGTGTATGGCACATCAATAAAAAGCTGGAAAACATGCAGTGTCTTTATGAATACTTGTAAATTTTGATTCTCACTTGTACAAATTACTCAGTTATATATTAACCATAATATATGGCAACTCTTTTTCAATGACAATGCAAACCGGTATTTAATAATAACTTGACAGTTTAATGAATATTGCTTATGGAAGTTTCAGTGCACTGATGACTTTGACATTAGAAACTTATTTGAAATAAAAGCCTCACATATTTTTAAGAAAATCAAAGTAATTTAAAGTTCTTTTTATTTAAAAGCTGTTAAGAATGTATTGCTCTTCAAAGAAATGCACAAATGTACAAAGTCATCTTTTTTAAAAAGCAGCAAAACTTCGAGTAGCACAAAAAAAAATTTATCTTTTAAATGTCAAGAATTATTAATAGTCAAATTTAAGATGTAAATGGCAAATTAATGCCTTCATAAATCAATATGGAATCTACTGTAAAACTAATCTTTGCACAAATTTTTCTTACTCAAATTTAGGAAGTCCATTTTAAACATATGAGGATTTTGAGAGATGTTCATGGCGAATGAATCACACAAGATTTAGTGTAACAAAGCCATTTTTTAGTAATTTTCTATATATCCATTTAAACATATAAATATATGTTTTGCACATTTATATCCCATATGTACCAAACAAAAGACCCAAACTTGGGTTTTCCTGAATCAATGCAACTTGTATTAAGTACAACCAAAATAACTTTCAACTGCTCTTCTAAATGCAATAGAAAAGGAATATGATGAAAGTAAACCCTGCATAACAATCCGTTATGGCACACATGCAGAACCTTGCACTACATATAGTACTTTCAGAAATTCCTGTTATCTAAATACAGTGGCTATTTATTTTTTGTCATTTGACTTGTAAGCTTTTTGGGGAGGGGAATAGAGAGTGTAAGCAAAGACCACATTTCAGATGCTGAACAGTGGGAAAAGAAGCTATTTAAAATACTGCTGCTCTTTGCAGAAAAAAAAATTACTCTATTTCAACTTTTCCATTCCTTTGTAGAAGCAATTATAGAATGCAAATATTTGTAAACCATATATATTTACAAACTTCAATATTGCTTTCAAAAACCAAAGTTATATTAAAAAAATCAATATACCTTTCTTAGTTGCAGTGTGCAGCTGCTCAAACCAAAGTCTAGAAGCATCATTTTTTTCTTACAAGCAGTTTTTTCCATTTCTACCTGAAAATTATTTTTAAGCACCGTTTCCACATGATTTCAACACTTTTCTTCTAATACTTTCTAAGGCATTTTTCTTTCCATGGTATGCCTTTATGTAGAGATGCAATGCTTTTATTTATAAGATGTGCTGTTATATATAAATTTTGTGGTCAAACTTGGATTTTCATTTTCTGTAATCACAGGTATGTTAATGAAAGGATGTAAATATCTCATTTGATAGTTTTTATTAAGTCTTTAGCATTATGACACCTAAAAACATGTATAAAACCCCATGCAAATATTCTAAAAATATCATCCACTATAAATGTTTACTGCAATTTGTCTTGCACAAGCATGTTGTATACACATAGCATAGTAAGTAGAAAGAGCACAAACCTATAGCTTAGTGCCATCTTCAGTAGCCAGTCAAGGTCAATAGACAACTTTATGCTGCAGGGGTCATCTGTATCAGCTGAGAATCAACCCTGCCTTCTCCTTAATAAAAACCTTACGTGGCTAAAAAATTTACTGTTGTCTTTTTCTTATGTTGTTTTCTTAGGTAGTTGTAGAGAGTGATAAGATCTCCCCTTCGCTTCCTTAAAACCAGGCTTAACAACCTCAGCTTCCTCAGCTACTCCTCATATGACTTACTCACTAGGGGCTTCACCAGCTTCATTCCCTTTCTCTGGACATGTTCCAACACCCCAATGTCTTTCTTAAGGTGAGGGGCCCAGAATTGGACACAGTACCTGAGATGTGGCCTCACTAGTGCTGAGTACAGGGGGACAATCACTCCCCTAGGCCTGCTGGCCAGGTTATTTTTGATACAAACCAGGATGCCATTGGCCTTCTTGGTCACCTGAGCACACTGCTGGCTCATGCTCAGTAGCTCTCAACCAGCATCCCCAGGTCCTTTTCTGTCAAGATATTTTCCTGCCACTCTTCCTCCAGCCTGTAGTGTTGTATGGGGTTGTTGTGACTGAAGTGCACGACCTGGCAATTTGCCTTGTTGAACCTCATACTGTTGGTCTCAGCTCATCAATCCAGCCTGTCCAGATCCATTTGCAGAGACTTCTGACCCTCCAGCAGATCATCATTCCCACCCAGCTTGGTATCATTTGCAATCTTACTGAGGGCGCACTCAATCCCCTCATCCAAATCATCAATAAAGATATTGAATGGGTCTGGCCTGAGCACTGAGCCTTGGGGAGCCCCACTAGTGACCAGTCACCAACTACATGTGGTAGACCTTTTCCATGTGTTTCAAGAACTTTCAAGTCTGAAAATCCCACATTGAAGAAAATAATTTGGAATATGTCAAAAATTTATTTTAGCTGGAATATAGAACTTTTGCTACTTCAGAGTATGACTCTCAGCTTTGAACAGTAACTCTTGCTTCATTGCATGTTTCCTCAGAGTTGTCAAATATTCTTTAATGTATCATGGAAACATTCAGCATAGGCTTGCTGAAGATTTTAAAACAGAAAACACAAGTAATAAGTTTCTATCCAAAATTAAATTTTTTCCATCAATTTCCCCTTTTTTACTTAAATAGTAAGGACAAAATATTTTGCACCTTCTTTTCTGTATATTTCAGATCATAGGTAATGCACATTTTTATAGCATGACCTTCACAGCCAGGACAATTGGCTTTTTCTATTTCTTTTGAAAGATGAAGGTTGGGGTGTTTTGTAATTCAGATAACCTTCATTCACAGCTAGTTAACTAAGCATTGGATTTTATAAAGAAATTAAGAGACCAGGCATTTGGATTAGTAGTGTTTGCCATCATTCATACTCAATAATTGAGGTCACAAGGATTATAAACTAATGTGTCAAATTGAATTCACCAGCAACATGTCTAAAATCCTTTCATTATCTGCTTTGGGGGGAATGGATTAACTACAGCCTGTCAGTAACAAACAGACCTCAAGTTAAATTTTTCCTTTTTGAATTTTTTTTTTTTTTAATTAGGCTACCAATAATTATTTAGCCAATAACTATAAAACCAAAATTTAACCCAAATCCTCCCTCTTTCTTAATGGATTTTACATTACTATTTAATCACAATCACTGTACTGCTTCATTCCCTTTTACACAAGGATAACAAGTGGAGTAAATCATAGCTCTTTGTCAGTTTCAGCAATTTATCACAGAGAATCATATTAGAGATAAGAACTTAAAATGTTATTTGGTTTGGTCATAAAATGATAACTAAAAGATTGACGTGGATAGAAAGATATATAAGTAGTTACAGTGTTCTCCATTAAATTTCCTTCTTAATTGATGATTTCATAAAAGTTTCTCTCTGATTTCTCCTGATGGAAGTCAGGAATAGTCCTTATTTTCTTCATTTTTTTCTCCTTAGGTGTTTCACACTCACTAATTAAATGCTGTCAAAAATCTCTCAAATTCTTAATAATAACCTTCATTAGTATTGACGTCTTAGTTGCTTTAAAGTTTTATCTCTGCTTATTTCAGTATTATTTACAATATGCCTTTACAAAGTTGTAGGTCCATTTTCAGTCAGTATTGTCTTAGAAACTGTACATTATATTTTTACATACTATGTAATTTCATATCTTGCTATACAATATACATAGCATATTAATATATTAAATTATATATTTAAATAAAATGAAGCAGCATCAACCTCTTCAGAAACTTTTCTTCAGAAACTTAACCATAAGAAACATCACAAATGCTAAATAAGAAGTCACTAATGTACTATGTTACCTGAGATCATTTTCTGTTCTGGATTTGTGTTTAAGATTATAATCTTATAAAAATTTCCTTTTTATATAAGATGTCTTAGGTTTGATTTCTGATCAAAAGTGACCATAAGAGGAGGAAGTGCCTAGGTTGATTTAGGCCTTAGTCTAGCTTCAGATTCCCATTGTGGTGTTATAACTTGGTGATTAAGGGGACTTCTGATTCAAGTCTTGTAGCTTTGGTGAATATTTAATACATCAATAGGCATCATACTTTAAAGGAAGAAGCTCACGAGAGAGTAAGGGAGAGAAGAAACTTTACTTATTTATGCATTCATTATAGTGTTCAAAGCCACTCTATAAAGGAATAAATAAAATTGCATGCAAATAGAGACAATGGCAATGTACACTGAGTGTTGTAAGGCTATTTCATTAACAGCTGAGAGGCAGTAGGGATTAAAAGGGAAAGATGGAAAGATAAAGGCCTGGCAGATAAATGATATCCATTGCTACAGAATTTTTGGCTACTTTTACTTTTTAAAATTTCTTCATGTACCCCAGTGTGGAAAGGTACATATATAATCCACAATTTCTACCTGCTTTTCAGAGAAGCCTTTAAAACAATAGAAGACAGGTATTTCTGTAACCATTTCATTATTTATGAAAGAATAAAGTGCAAACATGGATATAAGTTAATAGTTTTTCATTGCCAAAGTGAATCCATTGTAATACTTCCATTTTTATTGTTTCTGTACAGTTTTGTCCAGTGTTTCGAATATTTCAGCAAAATGCACTAATATTAGATAATGATAGATGAGGGATTGCCCTTACTTACTGCTGTTTGACATTGGTCTACTGTGGCAGTAATTGCTTCATTATTTAATGAAAAACAATCTCACATTTCAGTGGCAAAGCTTCATCTTCTCAAGACATTATTACACAATTGAAAGGACTGATTGTTGTTGATTGGATTTGGCCTGAGGACACACTGTCTTCCACATGATGCTGAATATAACAGTCACTTTTTCCAACCTCAGGTAAATCAAAATTGCTTTGTTCATCCTTGGCATAATCCTTTCTGCATCTGTTGGGGAAAAAAATAAAAGAGGAAAAGAAAAGCAAAGCAAAAATAAAATAAAATAAAATA
>NW_008666529.1:1958-7173 GCF_000695815.1 Acanthisitta chloris | reverse complement strand
CAGTCTATAACAAGACTCAGGTGAGCAGTGCTGGACCTTCCTCCCTCCTTGCCCGAGGCCAGGCTATTGACTCCCCTTCTGTTCCCAGGGTGGCCAGTCTCAGCAGCCATGGCATTTCTAGTGCTGGTTCTGTTTGCTGTTGGAGTGAAGTCTCATTCTCTGTCCCACTATTTCTGCCATGTCAGCACCTGATGGCAGCTGCTGGCAGAGGCTCAGCACTCCCCATGCCTCACACTGCTCCATGCTAGCAGTGTCCTGAGTGAAAATAAAATGTGATGGGTGCTAGTGTTTTTAGTCAAAGTAGCCCCCAAAGCTGGTGAGTTGAAAGGCTGCTTTTCACCAGAGACCAGGTAGTAAGTGCCCATCCCTAGCACTCAAGGGTCCCTGTCTCATGCTCTCCTGTGGCCACTGCTCACCATGAGCTTCCCAGACAAACAGAAAGTGCTTTGACAAGCTGTGGTGTGCAGTGGGCTTTTGTCCAGCTCCTGTTTGCTCCTCCCTGCATCCCACAGCCAGCAGAATCAGTGTCTGGCTGAGCTCCATGCTTACAGGTAGGAAGACAGCTGTCAGCTACGTGCTTAGAGTTAGCGGGCATGCTTTGACCGTGGAGAGGAAAGTATTACTGCAAGTTCTTGTGTTTTTGTTGGACTGCCCTGGGTAGATTGAATAATTCCAGGCTGAGCCCTCTTGGTGTGTGAAGGTCTGTCAGGCAGCTGCTGTCATCCCATGTCCCTCTGAATGAAAAAAAAGGTCAGGAAAAAGGGAACACAGTAGCTGTGGAAATAAATAAAACATTGGAGCCATTAGTGCAGAAGTATGAGTAAGAACAGGAGCTGAAACTCATCCTTTGGGGTGCTTGCAGGTATTCAGTGTGACTTGGCTTGCTTATGGGGTAGGTGAAAGGTTCAGGTGATGTGTGTTTGGGCCACTCTTGTTCTTGTCTGTTTGGCCTCTTCACACTAGTCTGTGACACTGTGCCTGTTGTGTCCTGTGCAGACATTTGACAAGCAGGGATTCCATGCTGGCACGCCGCCTCCCTTCAGCCTGCCCTCTGCTCTTGGATCGACTGGGCCCCTGAACCCTGGTGCTGCCCCAGGTTATGCTCCAGCCCCGTTTCTCCATATCCTCCCTGCACATCAGCAGCCTCATTCCCAGATGCTGCATCACCATCTTCAGCAAGATGGGCAGGTGAGTTGGCCCCTTGTGCCTCTACAGCATGCCCAAGGGCAGATTGCTCCCCCCATCCAAACAGGGTCCTGCAGGGTTTTTCTTTCGTTCTGGTGTTTGCTTTGCTCACTGGGAAAGGGCCTTGGCAGCGATTGCAGACTGACAGACCCAACACTGTTGGCCAGCTTGGGGAGGGAACCTCATGAAGATCAGCAAGGGGAAATGCCAAGTCCTGCCTCTGGGGAGAAACAGCCTCATGCGCCAGGATATGCTGGGAATATCCAGCTGAAATGCAGCTCAGCAGACAAGCCCTGGGTGTCGTGGTGGGCACCAGGTTAACCATGAGCCAGCAATGTGCCCTTGCAGTAAAGGACAACGGGATCCTGAGCACTGCCAGCAGGTCAAGAGAACTGATCCTTGCCCTCCACTCAGCACTGGTGAGGCCACAGCTGCAGCACTGTGTCCAGTTCTTGGCTTCCCAGCATTGGAAGAGGGATGGATATACTGAAGTGTGTCCAGTGAAGGATCGCAAGGATGACAAAAGGACTGCATCATGTCTCCTATGAGGAAAAGCTGAGAGAGCTGGTGCAGTTCAGCCTGGAGAGTACTGAGAAGGGATCTCATCAGTGTACCAAAGGGAAGGTGTAGGGAGGACAGAGCCAGGCTCTTTCCAGTGGTACCCAGTGACAGGAGCAGAAGTAATGAGCACAAAGCTGTGCACAGGAGATTCCCTCTGAACATCAGGGAGCATGTTTTCACTGGCAGGGTGACTGAGCACTGGCACAAGTTGCCCAGGGAGTGGTAGAGTTTCCGTCCTTGAAGCTGTCTGGATATGTTGCTGGGCAGCTGGCTCTTAGGTGACCCTGCTTGAATAGAGGGCTTGGACAAGATACCTCAAGAGGTTCCTGCCAGCCTCGGCCAGGCTGTGATTGTTGAAGAGTCCATCTTGATGTGGAGTGTGGAGAGACTGGGCTGTGAGGTATGAAGCCGAGACAGGAGCTGCTGTCCCATGTCTGCAGCAGGGCACCAGGACATGAGCACTTGTACTGTGATTCCAGGGGAAAGTCAGGAATCCCCTAGCAGGCTGTGTGTCAGCTCTGATTTGGTTTCACCTGCAAATGTGTTTCTTTTCCTCACTATAAATATTGCCTGAAAAAAGTGTTTAGAGTCCAGAAATGGGACATGGCTTCACTCTCTGAATGTGTGACATCTGTCTGGCACACTGCCTCCACTCACCTTGGGAGAGCTCCTTTGCTGTCTCCAGTCCTGCTCTTCGCTTTCCTTGTGCTTGAGCCTGTCTTGGGTGGGAGGTGGTGGGATGGTGCATCTCCATGCTCCTAGTTCTCTCTGGCAGCTCCTTGTGGATTGCAGGATGCAGAGATGTTGCAGGGCACGAATGATCTGTGGGGAGGGAGCATCCCTGAGTTGGTGCGTGTCAGGGCTGTGCCTGGGAGAGGCAGCTCTCTGGTGATGTTCAGGTGGGCTTGTCTTCCTGGGAGCACTGGTGCTATGGCAGCTGATCCCCATGTCTCCTTTGTTTCCCATTTCTAGGGTGGATCTGGCCAACGCAACCAACCCAGCACCATGCAGCAAAAGTCTCAGGCTACCAAAACCGCCTATGGCACTTCTCCATACTGGACAAACTAAACTCGAAATCAGGGAGGGGGGAGAGGAGAGGGAAGGAAAAAAGAAAACAAAATAAAAGAGAAAAAGGAAAATAAAAGCCGAAGCCCATTCCTGGAATTATTAGAAGTAACTGCTCAGCCAAACATCTGTGTGGGGAGAACTGCAGCCAGCCAGCCATCCTCTGTGTGACTCGCCTGCTTCCTCTTTGAGTTGCTGTTGTATGTAATATATTTATGTATGTATTTGTAAATGTAATAGAGCCTAAATGTGGCTTTCTGCATCTTGCAGTGGTTTATTTTCTTTGTAGGAAAACTAATTATTCATTTTCCATCTGCACCAGGGCATCCTTCCTTATTTTTATATTCTGGGGATTTTTTAAGCTCTATGGGCTTTATAGCTCTGTCAGACAAAGACAAACTGCGCCTTTTTTTCTGGAGCTGGAGCCCATTTGCTTAATGCAGTTCTAAATTCAGGCAAATAAAGAGGCATGCCCCCCACCAAAAAGCAAAAAAAGTTCTATCCCGTTGGTTTGATTTCTACCTGTGGCCACCAATATAGCTGTTACTTTAAAGAGGGGGAAAATAAGAGAAGGAAAAAAATTGTTTAGTGGGCCTTCCACTTTGTTTCATCTTCTCCTTCCTCCCTGCAGTGAAGACAAAGTCATGGGGAGTTTCATTGCTGTGGTCTTGAGCTGCAGCTTCACATTCTTATTGTTCAATTTTGTAATAATAATTAAAAAAGGACAGGATTTTGTTCTTGTTGCTGTTGGGGATTTTGTTGTTTTTTGCTCTTTTTCTCTAGCAAGAGACTTTGGATGGCTCAGTGTGTTCTGGAACCTCCTTTGCATCATTAGAGGCAAAAGCTATGTAGCGGTTTCTTAAATAAAGGTATAAAACAAAGACCCTGGATGCAACTCCTGGTCCTTCCTGTCCTGCATCAGTGCAGTCAGTGTTCTAGGAGTTTCATTTCTTTATAGCCCTTCCTCCACCTAATAAAGATCTGAGCATATCACTGGTGTTTGTCTGCATTTTCAGAGGCTCTGGGAGCAGTTTTACCTCCTCTCTCTTTCCCCCTACTCCAGCTGAGCTGGGAGGGTAGGAGCAGTAGCTATGTCTGACAAAGGTGAATGCACCCAGGTCCTGAGAGCTCTCAGGCACCTGCAGCAGGGATGGGATCTGGGGCAGCAACCCTGGCTCCTGCCAGGAGCATCATGTCTTGGGCGTGGAGCTCTTGGTCCCTGCTGAGTGTTTGGGATCAGTAAGGAGGGAGCACTGCACCACTGCCCTCCCTCCACTGGCCTCTGCTCAGAGGAAGGGCTGTGGTGAGGATTCCTGAGAGAGGTCTCCGGCCCCAGGCTAATGCTCCTGTCCCCATGCAGCAGAGGAGGTGGGTAAATGTGAAGCATGCAACAGGCAAGGGCCTTTTTTTTCTTTCAAGATCCGTAAGAAAAAAATAATTCTGTTTCTTGCTTCGAGTCACACTGTTACCAGCTTTCGTAGGACCCAGTTGTCACCAGCCCTCCCCCAGCTTCTGAGCAGCACACTGGCATTCCTCCACCCTGGCTCAGACTTTGGTACTGGTTGAACTCCCAACAGCTGCTGCAAGCCCTTGGCAGCTGCTATCCCACTTGCCACCAGCTTTGGGGCCTGAATGTCAAAGAGGGCAGAAATGTTTCTGCAGGCTGGGGCCTGTCAGCCTGTACAAGGGCAGCACCAGCAGCTGATGCCTGCTGCAAAATGGAACCTTATTTACCCACAGTCTGAGCTGCCACCTCACAGGAGCTGTTCAAAAAACATTCCCGCTGTGCTGCCTTCACACACTGGAGTTCTGGTTTATAGACCCAGTGCTGCCTCACAGGTGTAGCTCAGTCCTTGCTTGTGTGTCAGCTGCAGTTGAGAAAAGGCAATGGGTGAGAGTTGGCACCAGCCCACAGCAGCCCCTGAGCCTCAGGTTTGTGGCAGAGCTGCTGCAAGGGAGACTCTGCTGCAGTGCTGTGCTGTCCCCAGCTGCACAACTTCCATCCTCAGCCTGGCTATGAGCACAGAAGGGCAGTGCACAGATTGGCAGTCCTGCAGCACCCTCCTCTTGCCTCATGAGGCAACCAGGGCAACTCCAGCACCTTCCTAGCTGCTCTGGGGTCCTGCCCACAGGCAGTGCCACAGCTGCAGGCAGCCTCCTCGCCTCTCCTTGTGAGCCTCAACAAGGTGTTTCTCCCTTTCCTGACACTGTTAGCTCTAACAGGACTCATCTGCAGCAATTTTCTCTCAAAGATCTGTTCCACATGCTCATGGCAGAGCTGAGGTGCCCAGCTGCACTTGGCTGTAAAGGAAAAGAAGGGAGGGTAGGGGGACAGATGGAACGGGACACTCCATGCACAAGGGCCAGCCAGGTTAACCACTGGCTGGGCTGGAGCCTTTGCTGT
>NW_008666529.1:489-1928 GCF_000695815.1 Acanthisitta chloris | reverse complement strand
ACTGGCAGTTCTGGGCAGTCCAGTGCTGTAGGGGCAGGCAGCAGATACAAAGAGACTGGATTCTAGATGGCATCATCCCTCTTGGTCCCATTCCCCAGTATGGAGATCTTTGGGAAGGCAGCTCCAAAATGCCATCACCATTCCTCCAGCACAGCTGTGCAGCAGAAGCGTTTGGGCCTCTGCTACATTTGATTCAGTAGTTGCTGTGCTGCCATTGATGCCAAGGGCAGACAGTGCAACTCTCCGACACTTGTCCCTTGACGAACTTTAGCTTGACTGCAGCTGCAAGGCACTGCAACCACACCTGCTCCCCTCCTGCTCCTGCAGGGAACAGCTTGGGCCCTGCAGGGCCGAAACCCTGAAGGGCTGCAGCCAGGACTTCAATTTTTCTGTCAAGCTTCTCCATGAGGTCAAAGCCCACTCTGTGCCCCAGCAAGTGAGCTCCCCTCCTGCCCCATCTGACCCTTTCAGGAGTGCACTGACCACCAGCAGCAATGCCCCAAGGCCTGTGTCCTTGCTCCACTCACATGAATCCACAAACTACCTTCTCACTGGTCTCCCCCGTCCTGACCTAGGAAGACTAAATATAACAGAAAAGCCTGTGGCCTTTTCCCAAAGTTCTTCGCTAAATCAGTTTGTTCTTTAGGCTTTATTTTCCATTAACCTTATGGGTATTAATGTATAGGTACAGGCACTGACACTGGAGCAGCACTGACCTTGTGCACAGCTGTTACTCAAAGCTTCAAGTAACCCATGCAGTGAAACCAGCTCAAACAGAGAAGTAACAGTACAGAAATATTTTCATTTCACATTTTTATTAGTAGACAGATGTGCAGAAAAGACAAAATATAACTACTGAAGGGAAAGACAACACAAAAATGCATCAGTTTTAATTCTTTCTGGTAAATCATACTGAAGAAAAAAAGGAAAACATCTGGGATTTCAGCTAAGAAAACTACTAAGAAATCTAGTGTACCCTGCTGGTTTCAGAATGGTTGAAATCTGCATTGGAAGGGACATGTAGTTGCAAATGTAAACGCTAATATTGGCTGAAATAGGAGAAAAAGGGTTAAGAAAGAAAAACACCAGAATACATAGAGCAGGTAAACATTTTTCTGCAATCTCTTAAATAGTTTCAAAAAAATCCCCTCATACTTCAGTTGCATTTCAAAGAAAGGAAACCAGCAAGTCAACAAGCAATGACACTGCACAGGACAGTGGGGAAGAGAAATTAGTCTGGTTAATGTCAGAGCTTTCAAAATAGGTCGCTTTTTTTGTCTTTAAAAAAGGGTAACAGAAGAGTTGTAATAATGCATCTTACAACATCAAGCTTGAAAATACAAGTCACTGGAGAGTATACAGTGAAGACGGTCAAAAGTACAAGGGAAATCCTGAAAGATGCAGTATCCTCATTTCCAACCAGGTCAATAGCACAGCCA
>NW_008666529.1:0-462 GCF_000695815.1 Acanthisitta chloris | reverse complement strand
CCTCCCCCCTGCCACAGCCGCCCGAAGGCTGAGCCCCAGGCCAGCCCTGCAGCTGGGACACCAGGAGCCAATCTGCGACCTGGCACTGCCCTCCCAGGGCTGGCGTGAAGCTGGGGACACCCCATGCTGCCACTAGATGCACGGGAGCCTCACTGCCAGCTCCAAAACGCACCTGGGGCTGCGCCAGTCCTCGCTGGAAGGACCAGCTGAAGCAGCCCGTGCTCCCAAGGAAACGGAACATGCAAGCAGGAGGGCAGATTGCCGCGGAGCACTGCGGACAGGTGTCACCACTCGGGCTGCCTTGGCTCCCTGGGGCAGAGGGATGCACACCAGCACACCCCGGGGCAGGGGCTGCAAACCCCACCCGAGCAACACTTCGGTAACAGATCTGCCTTGCACAATTCATACAGAGCCACGCAGGCCTTCCTCCCCTCCCAGAGGGCCACCTTCCCCTCCTCTCCC
>NW_008666528.1:38454-38784 GCF_000695815.1 Acanthisitta chloris | reverse complement strand
CCACCCCCCCCACACCCCCCAACACCCTCCCCCCCAAAAAAATTGGACTCTGGACTGATCACTTTACTATATTGTGATAACAACCATGGAAAAGCGCCTGGGCTGGCAGAGGGCCAGGGGGTTGCTGCTGTTTCTGTGCTGCTGTACTTGCTGTTCTGGATGGGCTGGAACTCCTGTGTGAACTCAAGTTGAAAGGACTGTGAAAAGAATGTGACCTGTCATGAGCCATGACAAAGAAGAGACCCACCTGCAGCTAACGGTTCATTGCACTGTTACACCAGATGGCCTGGCCTGAAAGGACCAGGAAGGGAGATTGTAATGGATGTACCG
>NW_008666528.1:36301-38116 GCF_000695815.1 Acanthisitta chloris | reverse complement strand
ACAATACAATTGCTCACCACCCGCAGACCGGCGCACCCCGAACCTCCCCCAGGATCGGCCCCTTCCGGCCTGGAACACCGGGCATGACGTGCCATGGTGGGGAATATCCCTTTGGCTAGTTCAAGTCACCTGTCCCGGCTATGCTCCCTCCCAATTTCCTGTGTATCTTCCCACTGGTAGAGCATGAGACACAGGCAAGAAAATGTCCTTGGTTATGATAAACACAACCCAGCAAAACCAAAACAACAATGTATTATCACTTCTGAATTCAAAACACTGCACTACGCTAGCTACTGAGAAAATTAACCCCATCCTGGCTAAAACCAGGACAGATGCATATGTTTTGAACCTTTTAAATCACTGGTCTGATGATGGTATTCCAATTTTAAAACATTTTGCCTCTATTATCCCATCTATCGGAATGGCACATGCACTGAAAACCTTAAATAACCTTGGCTGCTGGCTTGCAAAACGAACTAATGTTACTAGCTCTGCTTTAACAGGCCTATTAACAGATGTTGATAGCGTGAGACATGCTACATTGCAGAACAGAGCTGCAATTGACTTTTTGCTTTTAGCACATGGGCATGGTTGTGACAATTTTGAAGGCCTATGCTGTATGGACCTGTCTGACCACTCCTTGTCTATCCATGCTAACATACGAGCTGTCTCCAAGTTGAGAGTTGTAAGTGATAACGACTGGTTTGGAAACATACTTAAACAATGGGGACTTACTGGCTGGCTTAAGCACTTACCTAAGGCAGGAATTTATGTTTTAGCCATATTGCTGCTTATGATGGTTTGTCTGCCGTGTGTTCTGCAATGTGTCCAAAGTCTGACTGATAAGACAACAAAGAAGATCTTACTTGTAGATGAGAGAGGGGGAGATGTGAAGACACAGCTAGAGAGCAGAAGTGAGAGCAGGAGTGAGAGCACTGCAGAACTCACGTCAGAAGTAAACGCGCTTACATTGCTAGGTCGCAAACCATGGCAGGCCGTGCAGCCTACTGCCACCAAGTAGACAGCACAGGAGAAAGGCATGTTTGGTATGCATCTGTGCCAGTTGGTGTTAGCTTCTAGTTTTGCAATATTATTAAGAAATGTAGATGCAGAAGTGAGAGCAGGAGTGAGAGCACTGCAGAACTCACGTCAGAAGTAAACGCGCTTACATTGCTAGGTCGCAAACCATGGCAGGCCGTGCAGCCTACTGCCACCAAGTAGACAGCACAGGAGAAAGGCATGTTTGGTATGCATCTGTGCCAGTTGGTGTTAGCTTCTAGTTTTGCAATATTATTAAGAAATGTAGATGCGGTTGTTATAGTAATCTTTGATAAGGAGTTGAGTTATTTTTAGTAACTGCAAAAAGGTATAAATGCTCAGCTCTGCATCAATAAATCGGTTTATTACATCCAAGCAATCTGTCCCATCTCTTCCACTGCCAACCGTCACTTGACATCATTGGTTGGTTATTTCAAACTGAATAACAATACTATTGAGAAAATGCATAAAGCTTATGCCAGTTTTCACAATGAGTACACCACTAATAATTCACACTGAGGACTTTGGTGAATCAATCCAGACAGCTCCATTCTTAAGTATGTCCATGTCTTCAAGCCAAGGGATTTTCCTTCAAATTTTTGTCCATGAACTGAAGTTAATCTTATAGCATCTGTTTCAGTATTTTATTCTGAGTTGTAAAGATGCCAATATTCTTCAGTAACAATGTTCTTACAGTCAATATTATTAAAAAATATATACTTTATATTAATCCAGTCTTCATAAGCCAAACACATCAGGCTGAATAAAATTTGACAA
>NW_008666528.1:35409-36054 GCF_000695815.1 Acanthisitta chloris | reverse complement strand
GGAAAGAATTATGGTGAGAAAATGGAGGAAAGGACAATTTTATGAACAAAGAGAACTTGAGAAACCTTATAAAAATATCTACAACACATTACTCAAACATAAAAAAATTGAACTCATTCTTGGACTTGAGTGTCAAATGTAATCACTGAAATGCTCTCATTTTTCTCTTTAAACTGTATCTGGACATTTATTTAATCAAATTATCAGTAGTGCATGAGATATCTGGCAATATAACAGTGTAGAAATATTAGCAGTAAACAGTAATATTGCAAAGGGGTTTGTAAAACCCTGCATGGTACAGCTAGAAGTATATCTAGAACAAAGGGAAGAAAAAAAACAACCAACCAAGAAATGGACTCTTTCCAGAGGAACTCTGCATCACAGATTCTGACTGTGAAATCCTAAGCATCATTCACAAATTAGTTGCACTGCCTACTGCTTCCAGCCAAGCATACTAAACCAACACAGTAACTTTGCAAAAATACATATTTGCTGCTATAGATGATTCTAGGGTTCACATCCAAATTTAAAACATACTATCATGAGCAAAATAGCTTGTATCATCAAGGCTTCCTTTGATGGCAAGACACTGGCAATTCAGCCTTGCCTTGGCCTTCCGTATTGATTTATTTCCTTTCCCAAACA
>NW_008666528.1:0-35385 GCF_000695815.1 Acanthisitta chloris | reverse complement strand
GGGGGGGGGGGGGAGAAAGAAAAAAAGACTGACTACTTTCTTGAAAATAGGAAGTCCAGAAGAAAAACACAACGAGGATTATCATACCTGGACTGATTTCAAACCAGATTAATCTGCTGACAGGAAGACAAATTCAGAAGAAAGAAGAGAGCGAAAGAGATATTACTTCATACAACTTTTGTTAATGTACATACTTAGGGTGCATTCCAATCCTGAGTGTCATGCAGCATGACTAGCAGCTCTTTTCTAGGGAAAATTTAAACACCGTAGTGTTGTGGCAAAGTGCTGCACTTTTGCAAGAGAATTCTTTGTTGGGGGATGTTAACTCTTCCCCCAGAGATACCACTTGCTGTTTCTTAGCTTTAGAGAAGACAATATCAAAGTAACATCTTTACACCTGAGGTAGAAGTTAATGAGATTTTTAATAATCTCTGTTCCCAGGAGGGATTTTGTTCCAGTCACAGGCCAGCTCCTGCTTGAATTCTTTTAAAGAGGTAATTTTTTACACCTGCAGCTCTACCTTTGCTGCAAAGATAGTCATAGAATCATCGGATTCTATGGTTTGGGTTGGGAGGGGCCTTAAAGGTCATCTGGTTCCAACCTCCTGCCATGGGCAGGGACACCTTCCACTCTACCAGGTTACTCAAAGACCCACCTAATCTGACCTTGAACACTGCTAGGGATGAGGCATCCACAGTTTCTCTGGACAACCTGTTCCCTGTTCCAGTGCCTCACTACCCTCGCAGTAAAGAATTTCTTCCCAATGTTTAATCTAAACCTACTCTCTTTCAGTTTGAAACCATTCCTCTTGTCCTACCACTATCAAAAGGCCCTCTCCAGGCTGAAAAACATCATCTCTCTCAGCCTGTCTTGATAGGAGTGGTGCTCCAAGCCCTCTGGTCATCCTCATGCCTCTCCTCTGGACTTGCTCCAACAAGCCAATGCCCTTCTTATGCTGAGGGCCCCAGAGGTGAACACAATACTCCTGGTGAGGTCTCACAAGAGCAGAGCAGAGACAGAGAATCACATCTCTTGACCAGCTGATGCAGCCCTGTATACAGCTGGCTTTCTGGGCTGTAAGCACACATTGTTGGGTTATGTTGAGATTCTCGTTGACTGGAAGAATCTCATTTGGAGAAGGAGTGAGAGAGTTTAATTCAGAATTCCATGGGAAATCAGAGATGACAGAAATAGCTACTATTGTCATGTGCTTTCAGAAACAAGCAGAGTTCACTCACTGTTAGGGACTTGGCATCAGAACCATAATACAAGTCAGTAATAGGAAACACTGGAAAGCAGCAGAGCACAAAGCCAAACACACCACAGTACTTATCCAACAGATAGGAAAAAGCTCTTCAATGGTGAATGCATCCATAGTTGATCAATAGAGAGCAATCTGCAAAGGAACATGCCCACTCCAAATGGCCCTACAGACCACTGTGCCTCTGTGAGAGTTCAGATCAGGAAGGCACCCATAAACTCTCTTTAAATATGAAATGATTTGCAGATATATGCCTTCAAACAAAGTAGACCGTGCTGTGACTTCAGATTTTCCAGTACTTCACCCTACCGTTCTTCACCAGGAGACAAATCTTTTTAAGTACATGCTTTAGCCAGTGAGCTATTCACAAAGAGAAGGTGGTAGAAATGAGTATCATTTGTGCATTTCTGGCACCCAAACCTTGATCATCTGCACTGTTTACTTGAATAATACAAGTGCTTATTGAAAAGATTAGAGAAATCAGGATTCTAATAAAAGCTAGGAGTCTGGTTTCCCATCACTGCTTCCTGGCTACTCCTCTTTGCAGAATGAGTCACTTTACACACTCCTAGACTCCTTCCATCTCTCAAATGCGAGAACAGTATTTCATGATCAGTGCTGGATGTGCAGTGGTGGATTTATGAGTGAAAATATCTGCCTACAGAGCATTGGCTGGAAGAAATAATTCATCAGTGCCACTAACTTCCACATCCTGGCTTGTATCCAAATTTCTCACCCACATTTATGAGTTCAGCCTAGGACTTGAGCAGAAGCACAATCAATATATCAAAACAGTACAAGAAACAGTGACTGCTCTAATTATGTATGTGAAAAATCTATACTGACTAGAGGTAAGTACTTTGCAATATAGAATTCAGAGTACATCTCTGGTTTAAAAACCCCCAAACAACAACAACAAAAACACCAAAAAACTCAAAGACCCATAAGAATAATAAAGCCCTTGGCCAGGATAATGCTTGACTGGGGAAATCCTCCTGCCAAAAGTCTTGATAGGTTTAAAAGTTTGATTGTTCATGTCCTCTATATCTCATGGAATAAGTGTTTTCCCCAATATCCCAGAAATACTAATGCTATGTGCAATCACAGATCACTGTATTTTTTTCTGTTTATTGTCAACATTTCCCTGCCCATGATGATTTTAAGAGAGCAGAAGACATTGTCATACTTCTTGTTTCAATTTCTGAATTAGGACAGAAACATATTACAGCAAAGCCAGAAAAAGTTACATTTTTTATTTCTCTTTGTATAAACCTCTTCCTGTCTGGGATTTAAGCTTACCTCTATTTCTTACCGTTTTTCTGAAACAGAAAAAATATCAGCCATGGAAAATGAGCATCTATCATGAAAGCAGTTTAAGACACACCATACTTTAGAGGACTAGCAGATAATAGCTATCATAAATTAAGCTAGGTAAGGAATATTTTGTTTTGTTTGCTTATACTGTACACAAAGACATTCAGCTAGAGATCTGTGCTAAAAAATATTTTTAAAAAAAGTAAAAATAGATTGCCTCCTCTTTTTAAAAGGTCATCTCTGGGAACTAGTGTCCACTAGGGAAAAGAACTCAAACAAAGATGTTCTGAGGAGCTGCTATTCAGATTATTTTTTTAACCTACTCAAATTAGCATAACGCTGTGATAGAAAAGCTGAATCCTGTGCTGAGATAAAATGAAACTTTCTACCCACCTCAAGGGAGGAGATTTGTTCTTTGAAATCAGGCTAACAATGGTAGTAGCTACCCATTATTCCAAACATAATAAAAGGATTATGCAACTACTTGACTGAGAATTTCAGTCAGCCACTCATGGTCCTTGAATATTCCACAAAAATTATTAGCAGGTGCAGGGTTGCTATCTCTGGGAATTTTGACCATACTAACTAGTCCAGATTAAGTTCTGTGGAGAATTTGTATAGATTCTATACATAAGGAAGGAAGAATTTCCACCTCTATAGGAAAAGCTGTCATCCTTAGATGATTGAGAAAGTCATGAAACACTGGAATGGCAGATAGATGATTTGATAGATACTAATTCTGGAAGATGCCTGTTGATATTTCTGTGTTCCAGAACAACTTCAAAAAGCTGGCACTCAGTCCCTTTGCAAACAGAATTCAAATATTGCCAAAATTAAGCTGCTAAATTTGAACTCTTCTTTAAATAAACTGGTCTGGTTTTCAGAAGCTCCAGAAGAAAAGAAATGAAAGCTTCCTGACAAAATGAAAAATCAAAGAAAAAAATAAAACATTTCATTACAGTTTGCCATTCATGTCCATAGCCTGAAGTAAACAGTCTGTAAAGTTTCTTTTCAGACTGCTCTTTTTCAGACATTGAAACTTCATGATAATAACTTTGTAACTTCATAACTATAATAAGATCTCTCCTAAGAGAAACAAGACACACAAGAAACTATCTCTCAGTTTGAAAACTGATAACTCTAATCCATCTACCAAGAAGATGCTCAATGCATATAGTACAGTTAAAGTTACAACTCTCTAGTGTCAAATTCACCCAAGATTAATTCCAAAGGCTAATGCATTCTTATTTGCCAAGAGCTAGGTGGGTATTTCATTCTGGAACACTTACTGGTGAATAAAAAATTGAGGCTGTTGTAAAAATAGTATAGTTATATGAGAAGACTGTTTCACCTTCATAATTTTTCAGCTTAATTCACTTTGAGAGCTGAGTCCTTATTCTACATTTCCTTATTAATCACAGAAATTTTTTATCCCTAATCAGATTCTGTATTTTCTTTATTTAAAAGCATCACTCAGGCTTCAGTCAATTTAGCTTCCTCAGAATTTTAGATCTTATCAGAAATAGGATCACTGTCCTACTATGAGGAAACAATCCTAGTTCCAACAAAATTCTATTTTTCTGTTTTATTTTTTCCATATATGTAACCTGCCCTTCCCAGAAAAGAGAAGGAGGAATTTCACTAACCGCAATTATCTACAGAACTCTGAATTAATTTTGATTCAGTGCACAAGGAATCATGTGATCATGAGGAGAGAAGGAAGAAGGAAGGGGAAAAGTTCATTTCTAATCTGGGTGTTAGGGCATTTCAGGGGAGCAGGCCGAGTAGTAGCATACGGCTACAGCTTAAAGATGAAATATGAAGAGTTCAATGCTGTTTCTTTGAATATGCAGTCCTCCTAAAGAAACACACACTACACTGAGCAAGACCAGACTGAGCCAATAAGCTGCATGGAGCAGCTAGCTGGGTTCTTAGAGAATGAGTGCAGAGGCCTGCCCTGACAAGGAGAGACGACATCATTGCAGAAATGCATAAGTATCAAAAAGTAAATTTTATGCAAAACACATAAAATGTAACAGATCTATTCTTTCCTGTCTAAATTATAACTTACTTAAGAGTGAAGTACAAACATTCTGAAAACAGGCACTAAGGATAGAATAGAAGAATATTTTCAATTAAACAGCCTTTTGCACATGGACATTGAAAATTGTATTTCCACAGACTAAAAGCATTAATCTTCCTGGAGATGTGAAATTCCATTTTATATCCACAAGATCTTAAGGAATAGTTGCACAAGGAGCCACATCGTACTCCAGACATATGCATGGTGCTACTGTCCTGGAGCTGGTGAAATTACTTGGCCTAAAATGCATCACACCATACTCAAGATTCTGCCACACAGGTTTATCAACAAAAGAGGCACTTTGCATATATCTGCAAAGTCAGTGGACACCAAGTGTGTTAACTGGTCTATATGTCTTGCAGATTGTAATTGAACTGTCTAGTGTAATGAATGAAGCACAGAATAATGTGCATTTAGTTTGCATTTGTTTATCCAGACTGTCAGCCTGGTTTTGGTTCACTTAATGTTATAACGTTGTTTGCAGGCAGATTTTTCTATTAACGTCCACGTAGTTTCTTTCAAGTTTAACTTGCTCTTGCTTGGCACTCCTCCAGGCACAAAGCTCATTAGAGCACCAGACTAATAATTGAAGTGTTTTTCTTTCTGTCCTTGTTCTATGTAAATAAATAATTAGAACAATTTTAGAATGCCATGAATTACATTAATCATAGTCTTATATGCACAACTCTTTTCTCCTCACAGTAACTTAGTTTCTTTACTATGTTTAAGCATGAAATCTCATCCAACTGCTACAAAACTTTGCTTTGAGCAACAATCTTATCAGCTTCAATATATGACAAAAAGAGAGAGAAGTGGCATTCTTTTTCACTCTGAAGTATTTACTCAACATCCTTTTCCATGCAATGTTATTCCACTGTGTGATTTATTCCACATAAATACATAGAAAATTCAACCATAACTAAGTATTTCTAAAAAAATATTTTGCAATTAACACAAGCAGACACACGTATGCTTACTAAAGATATTTCTGGAGTCCTAATTTGCCCTATGTAAACAGAAATTCCACTAAAACTTAAATATATGGCCATTTTATCCTTTGAACATGAACCAAATCTCACCAAAGTCCAGAGGAAGCATCTGTGGGCTTTCAGTCATTCTCCTAAAGTTTAATCGTGCTTGTAGAGATTAATTTGGGGCTTACAGAGATAGAACATTATCTCTCCTGCTCTAAAATGCATATGTCCCTAGAGCAATACAAATTTTCTGCACCTTCACCATTCTAGTCTTCTAGACAAATATGATATTGTCTGGCAGTTTTTATGTACAGACAAAAGAGTGGAGACAGTTTTACTGCATGAACAACCTTATTGAACACCCTAAGAATGGGCCAGGACTGTTCCCTTCACAGGAAATACTGCCACAGCTGAACATCCAGCAGTTCCATTCTTGCAAGCATTCAATTAAGGATTCTGCTTTGTACCAATTTAAAAGTCATGTACCTAAGGGGGAAAAAACTCAATGGACCAAAAAACCCCAACCACAAACAGCAAAAAAGTACTCTACAGTGTATCCTTTCCTTAAAAAGCTTAGGATATGGTGCAATTACTGGTTTTGACAAGCTTTAGTGGATAAAAATGAATAGGAAATGTTTGTATATATGTATCTGTATTCATATCTATAATTGGTCCTAGCTTACACTTCAAATGAATGGCTGAGTTCTAGACTCCCAGTCTTCATTGTTTCTAATTAAATAAGGCATTTAGATGATTAGTTTATATTCTTTTCTCTACAGAACCAATCACATACTTCTTCTTCCTAACAGCATGGATTGTAAAGTCAGTGAATGAAGCTTGTCCTTTGAGTTTCTGAGCAAATCTGCCCTATTTGTAAGGAGTACTGTATCACTCTGCCCATCCTGTATTACCAGAGTCATTGATTAGGACAGTATCCAGGAATGCTTGGTATTTATAAATTCTATGTGAGATTCAGGATATTCATTGTTTTCTGCATATATATGATGAAGGGAGGCCAGTTCTAACAATGTTTCACCTCTCACTCTCCCTAAGTAGTGCTGCAGAATTTCAGACATTTCTGTCCATTCATGGACAAGCACAAAAGAAAGCAATTTAGCCCTGACACAGGTGTTTCATTCAGTGAAAATTCAACAAGAAAGTTCTTCCAGAGTGAACAGGCTGGTTCCTAGGTGGCCAAGTAAATCTATAATTCACATGACTGATATAGGTGGAGCAGCCAGTTTAACACAAAGGAGTTTGGGTGCCAACACCACAGAAAATTGCCATGTACTTATCTCCCAGCAAAGGCCAGGGCACACTTTAAAACCATCCCACAAATTGGTGTGAGATAACACCCCCTTTATACTGGAACAGAAAAGATCTTTTATTTGATAAGTCACTTAGGTCAGAAGAAGATGGCAAAATACCTGGCTATCTTAGACCACGCACTGAGAATCATCATTTCTAGGAAGAGTGCCTGGGCTTCATGATGGCTGAGGAGCACACCTTGAATCTTTCCAGCTCCAGGGAAAACAGAAATAAAATATGAAATTTTTTAAAAAACCAAAAAATATAAACCCCAACAAAACAAAAAAAACCCAACCCACACCAAAACCAAAATTAGAACAACTCCCCCCCTAAAATAAACACTGACAAGCGTAAAACTTCCTTAAATAAGAAAGAAGAGGACAAATTATGTAGATGAGTATGCCATTACCTGTGTAAGGTACAGAGGAAATATTTGAAATTAACCAGAAGACTGAAACGAGCTGGATGCTTTTGACCTACATGCTGACATTTTATATCATGCAAGCTTCACAAGAAAGAAATTAAATATGAATATGTACCTGTACGCACTACATATGCTAGAAATTGGAATGAATGCTTGTACACATATGCTACTAATGAGATAAATGCAAACATAGATTATCACCTGATGAAAAAAGTTTCATACCTGATAAAGATGTTGAAAAAATAACTGGACTGGAAAATGTTCATCTACTTCTAAAACACCTGTGATTGACAGGTGATGCTTAAATCTGGATGAAAAATTCCAAGAATGTTTCATGCTTGTGATTTATTATGTGATACTGTTACCACTGACTGCATGGATGCAGCAGATTAGCAACTCAGCATGGGGTTAAGTATATTATACTGCTATAGATGACAGCTCTGTGTAGTACAATGACCTGATTCCTGGTTTTGCAGAAACAGAAATACCACTCAAGAAACTTAACAAAAAGGTGTACAAAATGAAGAAGGGCAATAAGCCCAGAAGGGAACCTGAATGTGCCAGTGGGAATGGGCTCTAAATTCTGCAGCTGGGGTTGTTAAAAAGTTAGCGACCAGCAGGTATAGTGCCTTATTCTCATTTAAACTCAGCGTCCTTGGTCCTACAGCTGGACTCTGATAAAAGTAATTAAGCAAGTTTTTTTATGACTATAACTGCCAACACATTAGGTAGGTTCCTACTACACATTCCAAAGCAAGTTGTGGGTGAATCTGTACCTCTTAGTATTCTTAGTAACATGGTCTGGATAACAATGGCTGGCAAGGTAAGAGTGTAAGTGTAAAGAGCTACAAAATCAGCATGAATGTTTGTGACAGTAGGGAGAGACACATGTAAACAAAGCAGTAATCAAAACTTGGTTTTGTGTCAGAAAACATCCTATCTGCATTGCATTCTCCACGTGGGTCTTGCCCATTAGATGCTGTGTGCTCAGATAATGGACAGACAATACAGGGTAGAACTACAGGGACCCACACATCAGGTGCACATATGTGCATCTGTGGTATGCTTTCACCAGCATGTGTGCCAAGGGGTTGTGGGAAGCAGCACAGGCTCACATAATGCTGGAGTTGGAGTACCCAGAAGCTGCACTCCAGCAGGGCTAAGTTCACACTGCAGTGAGTGGGAATAGAATTTTCTAGGATTTGGTATAGTAGGGTGTTTAGAAAATTTTACCTGTACTTATATATTTTAAAATACCTAGTACTGTGGTGTATCCATTGCATTATTGACACTGATCCTGAAGATGCAGTTCACCGATTGATCGTTAGCTACATTGCTAATAAATCAATAAACTGCTCGGTCCTTATTTAAAACACATGAGTTGAGCAGTTTTTCACTGCAATAAAATACAGGTGCTATTGCTATCATTCTGACTCCATAGCATTTCTGATGTATACAATTACAAAGTGCAGAACAAAGACTGAGGTCAAACATTTCGGACCAGCAGCAGAATCTTCTTTCAGACTTGTTATCTTATTATGAGTCCTGAATTGCAAAGAACATAGAAGATTTTAAATAACTATTTTCCTTTCAGAGAACTGGGGAAAGCAACTAAGTCTTTACAAGCTGGCAACTTCAGTAAAAGTAAAAAGTTGGAAAAAAATGCTGCTCTTAACCTGATGATTACCTGAACCTGTTACATTGTCTTTGGCAATAAATGCTAATGTACAGAGCTATTTGATTTCACAATTTTATTTTACGAATGGAACACTAAATAAAATTGGGATTGTTCGTCTCCTATAAAACATATTAATGCAACACCTGGAGCAAAAGTTTCCATTATTTCTTGTTCTTTGCTCCAAAAACAAGACCAGAAGACACATGAATACATGAAATCAAGTGAACTGATTAATCAAGTCAGTCATTCTGCTCATTATTACAGAACTGGAATAAATACATTGCACTGATGCTCATATCTGCAGCAGTGCACAATCAGTATTTTATAATTAGATAAGTACATTTTCTAGGAGTTAGTCAAAGTGTCAGAACACAAGAAGTATGCTGGCTAACTGCTGCCAGTTCCAAGACTTGGTAGAGATTTAAACAGTTCTTAATTAATCATATATTGGAATACTAATAAGTGCAGTGCATTTTTAAATTACAATGGCTATGTTCACAGAATCATAGAATTTAGGGGTTGGAATGGACCTTACAAATCATCTAGTCCTAATCCCCCCTGTCATGGGTAGGGACACCTCACTAGATCAGGTTGCTCGAGGCTTCATCCAGCCTGGCCATTTTACACAGTTATGAAACTTTTCATCACCTTCTTCTCTAGACACAGAAAAATAATTTAATTTGATAGTTTGAACTCTGCTACTTGTTGACAATGAAACCTAAAGAAAACTTGTGTCATGAATTTTACAAGCAAGCCACAGTAACCAAGCTGTGCTGAACCATTCATTCAGTCCTAGATGAATACTATGAACAAAATGCATACTATGGGGAAAACATTATAGACAAAGCATATGCTTGGGCAAAAAGGTGTAGATCCCCACTAGAAATTTTGCTGGTGACTGAATTAAAAGGAGCATGGTATTTTGTCTGTGACTAATGCACTACTTGGTACAACTCTACAAAGCAGTTGAACATAATAGAAAGGTTTTTTAGAACAAAGTGTATGTATGCATAGCAGTTCATTATCGTGAAAGGCAGTGGACATAAAAAGAACAATTAGGAATAAAAGGATGTTTAATTAAATAAAACAGGTTAGATTTTTGCAAAACATTTGCATCATGACTAACTTAAATGTGAGGCTTCATACAAAGTTATTTAAATCAGTGGGAAGATTCAACTTCCATGAGCTCTGACTCAAGAGGTTGTACAGCTTACAGAGTGTTACTATGCAAGAAGAAGCAGCCACAAACCACAATCCTTTTTACTCATTAACATGAAAGAATGATTTCTACTGCACTGACTTTCGGCTTTTTTCATCTGTTCCTTTATACCTACTGTGGTACTAAATGTTTGTTCCATTTGCTGCCTATATCTCCCAACAACATCATGGCAAATTCTTCAAATTCTATTGATACAGAGAGGAACACCAAATGAAAATCTGTGAATCCTTGGTTAAAAATTAGTGAAGGTATTGGAAGAGGATAATGCATAGCTAAGAATTTACAAAATATAGGTTTCAAAAATACTTTCAAAACCACTGAAAATCACAACAAGCTGACCATCAGAGGGTTTATGACTAAATTTGCATAACAGGTATCACCAAATCAATTCTTTGCCTCTTTCACACTACAGACTGACTAACTCAGCAGAAGAGATAGACCATTTAGTGCTTTACACCTTCCTTACAAATGCTAATTTTCCTCTGTTCCTCAGTTAGGAAAAAAAAGACTGAAATATTCAGCCATTTTCATTGATTTTACTTCTTGATTTCAAGATATGTTGCTGAAGAAAAATTCTGATCATCAATGTTGAAGTCACCCAAATAATCAGGTCAAGAAATGTGTAAGTAGGACTTGGGTTGCTATAAATTTTCACAAGAAAAATGCATCTTCAGCTGCTCCTTTTTTAATGTTACGGTTCATAACAATGTATCAATGAGCATTATTACTTCAAAGCACAGTGCTTCTAATGAATCTTTTTATTCTTTCAGAGGATGAAGTGTTTTCTCAATAACAAATGAAATGTTCCTGACAGATGTGTGTGCTAATTATAACAGATTTCTTTCAACCAGACAACTACTTTTAACAGCAAAGGCTTCACCTGACTGAGCAAGTAATCTGCAAGTGTGCAGAATGAATCACAACAAACAGAAAAAGAATAATGGTAGACAGTAGATGCTAGAATATCAGTCCCATCAGTGTGGCTACTTAGAAGATGCTAACACTCATAGAAAAACAAGAGACAAAGTTTATAGGAGGTATCTGTTTATGATACCTGGAGCAGATCCATCCTTCAGATCCTACAATAAATTTAGAATCTATTGACATCCAAACATAAAAGAAGAGTCAAATACAGGCACACAAAAACTACAGTACAGAAAGAAGTCAGTCCTGAAGAAGGAAGTTTGCCATTAAGATAGCAATGTTAAAGGGACAATAAAATAAAACTTGATAATGTATCACCTGGCAAAATGAGGTGACAGCAACATACATATTCCAAAGACAGCAAGATTAAGAGATACAGTCAGCAAAGAAGAATAAGAGGAAAGGTCAAAACAAAATAAGTGACATCCAGCTGAAATGTTCCATGTAGTAGGAAAATTCATAAATCTCTGCCCATGTAGAGGCTTAGTTATAATGTCCAGGTTAACAACTCATGCTGTAGTTCTTCCTAGCTTCAATGCACTTACTGGTTTCCACTATCAAGACACCTATCCTAATAAAATGCTAACAAAATTAAGCCTTATTAAAAGAAACTACCGTTGCTATATTCAGTATAAATTTTCCAGTAATTTCAGAAGATCTAAGATGAGGACTCAGAGACTGACAAACGGAAAGCATTATATTTATATCTTGTTACTTTATAAAACCACTTCCAAAAAAGAACCCAAAAATTAGACTTTTTTAAAAGGGCATTTCCACGTGAGCATAGCCAAGAAAAAAAAAGTGTATTTAATTATTTGCTCTGACTGTATTCTGACATTATAGTTAAAGTAGTACAGCTGTTCTTTGTCCTGATAATCAGACAGTTTTTAGATGTTCAGTCTAGTTGTAGTCTTCATATACTCAGGTCATACAGGCCAGTCCATCCAGACCAAGAATCATATCCATTGCATGGTTTTCATATTAAACAATACTGGAGGTTTAGCTGAATATTTCACCCTTGGAAAGATTGTCAATAAGTCTGTATTTCCACATGTGGTTTAGCAGCAACTTTCAAATAAAAGAAATTGCTGAGATGGGACAAAGAGTTCTGATTGCAACCTACAAAAGCTCCCTGATAGGATAGGAGGCCACACCTTGAGTACTGTGTGCAGTTCTGGGCCCCTCAGTTCAGGAAGGATATTGAGGTGCTGGAGCAGGTCCAGAGAAGAGCAGTGAGGCTGGTGAAGGGACTCGAGCACAAGTGCCATAAGGAGAGGCTGAGGGAGCTGGGGGTGTTCAGCCTGGAGAAGAGGAGGCTCAGGGGAGACCTTATCGCCCTCTACAACTACCTGAAAGGAGGTTGGAGTCAGGTGGGGGTTGGTCTCTTCTCCCAGGCAACCAGCAGTTGAGGGCACAGACTGCAGCTCTGCCAGGGGAGGTTTAGGTTGGATATTAGGAAGAGATATTTTACAGAGAGAGTAGTCAGGCATTGGAATGGGCTGCCCAGGGAGATGGTGGATTCACCATCCCTGGAGGTTTTCAAGATGAGACTGTATGTGGCACTTAGTGCCATGGTCTAGTAACAACAGTAGGGTTGGACACGATCTTTGAGGTCTCTTCCCACTTGGTTGATTCTATGATTCCATGAATGTGAATGGAGAGGACTGCAGAGTATACTGTGTACTCCTGGGTAATTACGGTTAACATTTTATTTCAGCAGTGTATAAATTCCTAGAAAATTCCTAGGGATACCATCCTTCCCTTATGGTGGTGACAGGGGGTGTCTCATGATCACGAAATAAGCCTTTTGTAATTCTACCCTCATGTTCCTTCTCCTCCTTAGTCAAAAAACATCCCAAACTCTTTTTGTGACAGGGTGTGAAACAATTTTTTAAATACCTTGTATTCTGCAACCTTTTCTCTTCAGGTTGCAGTGACTATCGTAGCTCCAACTGTAAGCAGTAATTCCCATCTGCAAGTAGGTGGCACATTATCACAGCATATTTATAAACAAGATACACTTAAAACATATGTCTCAGTCACATAGTAAGATGTCTGAGATCATTCTTTACTGCAAATTAAATATAGTTTAGTTTTATATAAGCTACAGTTTATACTTCAAAGATAGGCTACATTTTAACAGCACTAGCAGTTACTAGTAGAGTACATATGTTTAGCATACTTAGTATCCTAAGTGCTATTGCACATCTGTTGCTGAGAACTTTACAAATGGCACAAATCAAACACTGAGCTGAAGTAAATGGACTCTTGTCTCCTTTTACACTGTAAAGTAAAATCAAGATTAACTTCATTAAAAACAGAATGCATAATCAAAGAGCTTACTCCCTATCACACTCTATCTCATCCAAAAGCTAGAAGATTTTGAAATACTGCTGCTGCATCTCAGTAACAGGCATTCCATTTTAGTTTCTCTAACTTAAAACATTGAGGATTTTTTTCCTAGCTGGACACCAATGTGTGCAAGAACAATTGCAAACTTGTTTCAAACAAAAAAAGCAAGTGAAAGGAGAAAATACCAAGAACCTGTCTTATTTGTAGAATAGAATCATAGAATTATTAAGGTTGGGAAAGACCTTTAGTATTCTTGAGTCCAACCTTTAACTTAGTACTGCCAAGTCACCATGTATTACAAAGCAAAATCACTATAAATGCCAAAAGTACCAGTACATCTGCTGCAGTCAAGGAACACTTAGTAAAAGTGTTTCCACCTTTACAGATGCTTTCCTACAGCTTTCCTGAGTAGCAATATCCTTCAGATATCTTTTAAACTTTGAATTAAACTGATTCTTGTTGATTTAGTTTTATCCAATATTCTATTTCCTAATCACATCAAGAAAAAAGTCTTTCTATCATAGCTAAAGATGACAATTATTGCACATCTTTTTTTTCCTCTATCCCTCCTAAAAAAGGTTTTTATAAGCTGCCCAAAGTAAGCAGGATTAGTCTGTCATTTGGCAGCCATAATGCACACAGCCCCAGTGGTCCAGCGTGGACTGCTTCCCATTTCAACTTCTCCCTTTAATAGGGGCTTTCAGTGTAATGTTGATGAAGATGTAGGAAATAATTTCCTTGTTGGGCAGCAATTAGGTCCTTAAAAACACCTTCACTGTACACCATATTTTTCGATGGCTTTCATTAAAAGTTAGAGTATCTATGCCACAGACCTCATTGGATAAGTAACCTCTCAAATTTTATTTTAAATGTTCTTCTGGATATGCTATGCTAAAATAAATTCCAGATCCAAAGCTATATAGATACACATCTATGATCCCATGAAAACACTGTACAATCAATATGCCAGAAACATCTAATTAAGAGAGAAAGTATTAAGATAATTCTCTAACTTGATGTAGAATACTTCAGTAACTGTATGGCAAGCCCATTGTTCAGTTTGTAGTTGCCTTATTTCCTCATAATTTGTTTCCACATTATGCTTTTTATGACCTAGTAGTTCAATATTTAAATTATATTCTTCATGTCAACATGATATTATGACACCGTAACATTTTCTATGATGGCTTTCAAAATCATTAATTAAGGTTGAGTTGCTGAAGAAAAATTCAATCTCAGCCCTCTCTAAAGTTGATGGAAAGAAGAACTCTAGCATCTTGCAGAAAAGAGCCCAAGGCAATGATTTCTTTGCTAAATGAAGTTGTCAAAAGACAATGAAGAGCAGAGTAGAAGAAACAGACATTGACACTAGCTGCATTACAATATCCTTCATTTTACTATTGCTACTCAGCCACTGGACTTTGAAGAGCTCTTATTTGTTGAACAATAAAAACCAGCCAACTTGGTAAGCATAAATAAAAGTATACCCAGTTTTTACTACTTATGTACATGTATAAATTTGCAACTACGCTTTCTTCCTCCTCAGTTTATTATTTCCTTTGGAGTTATATGCATACATCACAAGATCAAAAAGGATCAGTTACATTCCACTATTAATATAATTCTCCCTATCTGAAACATACCTTTTTTTCCTGCTCAATCTCTTTAACTTTTAGCTATTTGCTTTGACACCTTTGCACCGGTTATTTTAACTCTGCACAAGTTCTTGCCCAGCCTAACTTCAGCAAATTCCTTTCTTTTGATCAACTAAGCAGATAAAGCTCCAAATTCCCCATTGTGAAACAATTTCTATGACCCTAAGAGCCCAACAGATTTATTCCTGTATTCACTACAGCTTTTTTTAAAAAAAGATCCATATTAAAATTCAGAAAAAAAAAGAACCATATGAAATTTTTTTATCACCAAAGCCACATACAGAACTATGACAACTTCTCTCCTTTTGTTTTCTCTACCTCTGTGTTCTATTAGGTCTTTTTGCCATAAGAGCATAAGGGAGGGCTCAGAGAGTTGTTTGTTCCTTTTGAATTCATAGATCCTTTCAGAATCAATTTCACAGAGCTTCGTGCTTAGACAGATACCATAGCATTTCATACTACAAAATCAAGTCTCTTTGTGGGGGATCTAGTTGAAAAGCTCCAGACTGGTGTTTGCAACAAGAAATAGAGTATGACAGAAGAAGTCATATAGGTAATTGCCTCTTCTCTCTGTTGTTATCAAATATTTTTCTGTGTCTTGATTATCATGTCATTACTGTTTCCTTTGTGCCTTCTTTGCTCTTATTAACGGTAGCTCCACTGAAAAAAAGTAGATACAGCCAGGATGCTGACAAAGAAGGGATGCATACTTTTTCTCTCGCATCATGTGGCAAAGAACACAAGCAGTTCCAGATGGTGCCAGCAGAAAATATGATTAGGCTTTAGTTTTCTAAATCCCCCTGCCTACTCCAATAAACACGTAACTGCTTTAACAGTTGGTACACAACAAATAATTTCCTTTTTCTATAAATAAACAACTGGGAAAACTTGAATTTCAGTGATTCAGTGAGTTACTTTATGATCACACATGATGCTTGATCAAAAACAACACTGCTGAATACCCATGGTCAATTAGTTACACTATGTAATCCTAACACTTTGCACCGTAAACATTTGTGTAAGTCAGAATGAACACCATATAAGATGTCATGATCCTCACTTGGCTGTTTGAATTATTGAGAAAGTCAAGACCATTTTTTTCTATTGTGCCAGAAGAGATTTCTTTTAACCTAATTCACTTGTAGTGAATGTGTATGTATTCTAGAATGGGATAGTTCAGCAGTTTCCCTTGAGCTCTTGTTTTATTGCCTGTCTGTTCTTAAAAGTATAAGATACAAATGAGCATCCCAAAGCAGTTATTTTGCATCTGATAGAAGACAGCAAATTTCTGCCTTATGATGCTATTTCCACTTGGAAATTTAACTGTAAAATTCTTTCAGTAAATCAGTTTTATTACAAAGGAAAATGATACACACTAGTGGTTTATGGCCTGTGGCACTGATGATTAAAAAGACTCTTCTGCCTGCTTTTACCTTATTCTCTAGAACAGAGAAGCATAGCTCCTTCATATATCAGTTTAGTCTGTCTTTAAAAGGATGACACTGACACTTACCACCTTTATTCTTTCAGATCTGTTATTGAAAACACATTTGTAAGAACCTGAAGCATTGCTGCATCCTACTGTGATTCTGGCGGTGCAGAGTAAAACTCCATCATTTTGAGATCACCCTGGCTTGGAGAAAAAGTTTTCTGTGTTCAAAAGTGGCACTAAAAACCCAGACAAAGCTGAAAACAGAATTTACCAAGTTTATAGACAGGATTTGGTGAGGTACTTTAGAATTTGCTTGCTTTTAGAGTATGTTGCGATTATGTGCATATGTGCCTAATGAATCAGGACCAATATTAATATTCCCAAGAATAAGAGAAATGAGACAAGAGAGTTTCTAGATTCCTTGTCATTTCTTCTTTTTTTCATATTGACATATAGTAAAGCATCTACTTGGTTGAAGTATTTGTTTGTTTGACCTCTGTCACCTCTTCAATGCTTAATAGGTTCTGTTTCCATCCATGAGCAAAAGTCTCCTGATTTCATTTGGTAGAAGTCCACTTCATTTAGGGGATAATGAGTGTTTGGGGCAGTGAAGCTGGACAAGGTCAGTTGGAAACAGAGCCCAGATTCGCATTATGACAAATGTTTTTTTCTGTCAGTTTTCCTAACTAGCTCCCAGGACGAACATCTAAACTCCATGTTTGGGAGGAATAAAATAGAGCTGTTCCACTGAATTCACTACAAAAAGGCAATAAAACAGAGAACAAATAAATTCACACAGCGGCCCAGACTCCTGGTAGTATAGGCTGGTTAACACACGATCAAAATGAAGACAACTGCCAAAAAGACTCCTAAATAGATGGTTTAAGAGAGATTTAGACTAGAACTTTTGATGGTCTCATTTTCACCCTATATAATTGTTTTTACTAGAAAAAAAAAATGAAATCAAATCAAAAATCCCATTTGAGATGACAAAAAATATATGCAACCCAGGAGACTATATGCTGTGGTTATCTCTAGTGATCTGTGAATAGCCAGAAATAGAGCATTTTCCTTCATGGGATGACTGTACTGAACAGATGTTTGAGCTGAAATTCTGAAAACCCCAAATATGGGTTTTATAGTTGGGATCATAAACTCGCAATTTAGGAATCTAAAATTTCTAGAAGATTAATCCAGTTTTAAAATTATCACACTTTAACAATTAAAATATAGCAAAACCTAAATGTTCTTACACAGAAAAATACTGCACTGGAAACTGTAACCACATTTACAGTTGGACATAGGTAATATATACAGAGTCACATTATTAGGGATTAATAAATACACCTGTCTTGAAGAAGTCATTAGTCAGCAATGACAGTGAAGGAGAAAAATTTGGCTGTGATAGCCAGCCACAGCATGAACTGAGCCAGAGAGAAGATGTTTAATGTGAACACAGGCTGTCTCTGGCAAGGTGTTTTCAGTAAAGATCTAAGGTATTAATGGCATATGGTTAAGGTGTGGGTTTAAGTATATCTGTGTAAAATTCTGGTCACCCTTATTCAAAACAGATGAAATTAAATGAAAGTGGTGCACAGGAAAGCCATTGCTTTAAAGCAAAGGAATTCAAATTCTATACTTTCAGTAAAAACAGAAAGAGCCTGGGAATTAGATTAGCAGTGGTAGTGTTTGTGTATACTCACAGAAACCAAACATGAACAGGAAACTTTTAAGATAAAGCGTGCAAGAAAAAATATCCAGGCAGGTATTAGTTAACATCTGAAGCAGAAATCAGTAGGGTGCTAACCATCATCAGGGAAGGGAGGTCTAGAGCAGAACACATCTCCTGCCCAGGATCTTCTATGGCAATTGGAAAGGAACTGGGAAAGGGAAGAGATAACTGAACAATGTGAAGATGGAGGCCAATCACTTTATGAAAGAGGTTACATAATAAAATAATCTCTCGTAGAAGGTTCCATCGATACCTGAGATGTTTTTTTAAGAAAGGATGGTCTCATGACTATTGCACTAGCCAGGAAGCTATGTTTTTTCCAGAACTTTCTATTTAACATTGCTCAACTCAAAGAACCTCATTTTCAAAACTTCTGAACACTTACAACTATAGAAAGAAGAGAAGGAGATGCTCTTAATTTTTCAGGCTGCATAGGTACAGGTGAAAAAATTAGCAATTTTCTCTCTGCTTAAAGTCCTTACTTGTGCTGCATAACATTATTCCAGAGATCTTTTGTACAGCATCACGATGTGTTAGCTATCACTATGATTAATTCAAATTGTAAATGCTGTTCCTTAGCAGTGATAAATCTGTATGTGAGCAAAAGAAAATTTAAAATCAATTATTTCTCAGCCGGAAAGAGAATCAATCCAAAGCAAAGCCCAGCCAAATGAAGGTATCCTGACATGCCCTTATAAGCAGTGGGATGCCAAGACCCTCCCAGACAAAAAAACAAGCCTTGACCTGTGTAAACTAATTTAATCACTCAAAGCAACATGCCCAAGCACATACTTAAGATAATCACTTGCTCTGAACTGACTTTTTCCCTGTGAGCCTCTGGGCCAGGGCACAGACAATTAAGATTCCTATTTTAATTTCCCCATTGAGAGTTAAATTAGTAAATATTTCATAGAGGTTTCAGAGAGAAACAGCACAAAGAGAATACTCATTTGCCTGGTTTCCATCTTGTTTATGTGAAAATCAAAACTTTGTGAGGCTGTGCATGGTATTCCTTTACCCAGAGTGCTAATATGCTCCCTAGCTTCCCAAGGCTTAGAGAAACAATGTTTATTTTCAGCAGTTATGCCTGCTTCTACTTCAGGTGATACCAGCAACCATTTGTTTTCTGACTTCCAAGAGGGTTTGTTAAGGAAGGAAAATAGAAACAATGAAAATAAAAGAGATTCATGCTGGGATGTTTCTCAGTCATATAAAGTATATTTAACTGATTTTACACTGCACTCCTCTACCTAATAGATAGGGTGTTAAAGTAATACTTTTAATGCTTTAACTTGGTATACTCAAGGTACTTGTATTCTTAAACAGCTTCCAAGCAGTTAGAATAAGTATTTAATAATTGCTCTGGAGGAAGGAAAAATATACCACATATTATCTGGCTTTGCTACCTGCTGTTGTCAGTACTCACTTTAGAATTTTTATCTATTTTACTCAGATACCTACACTTAAATTACAATTTCATAGGGATTTAAATATCTGCATAGAAATGCTCATAGAATATGTATTTTTCTAAGATGGTTGAAATACTCCTGATTACATAGATTTCTACTTCTGAAATACCACATTACTGTCAAACTATATGGCCACATAACACATCCTGAAATGTAGACTTCTAGCCCCTGCATGAAGGGGAATGGAAGGTGTCCAGCACTTTGACTGAGAAGGAGCCAAGTTCACCCTCTCTATGGCTTGAAGCTGACAAAACAGCACTTAGACACAAGACCTTTCTAGAAGTTCTTTAATTTCACAACTGAAATCTGCCTCCCATTTTGTTTCCTGCAAAAGTGGCCAGTTTTCACTCTTAAGTCATCACTTTGAAAAATCTGGAGATGTAGAAAACAGTTCTCAGCTTCAAAATTTCCACTGAAAATGAAAATATTCTGCCAAGGGTTTTTATTTAATTTGGTCAAAAGATGGCATAATCCATTATTAGCTATTATTGAACCAGTGTAATTAAGAATATGATAATAAAAAATGTCATTATAATTTTCTGTAAAAAGGTCTGAACCATGGAGATATGTACAAAATAGAAGGTGTACTCTATTGAGTAGTATGCACAGCTTTACTATAAACCTAGAGAAAATAATTCAGAGATGTGATAAGCTAAACAAATAACCTTTTTTTTTGCTCATGAAAGCAATTAAATAACTAGAAAAGTAACTGAACAGAAAACCTCAAATGATTAAAAGTGTTTGGTTAGTTCAAATCAGGTCTTACATTAATATAAGAAAAATATAAGTTTGCAACCTTTTAAATTTTGCTTTTTTAAACCTCTTCATTTTAGTCTCTGAGATTTTCCATAGAACTTTGATTCTGTGATCTCTGTTTTTCTCTTTTTGCCCTACCAATATAACTTCCACAAATGACTTCTCCACAAATCTGTGACTCCAGAAGAAAGGTGGACCACACTCTCATTTTACAGAGGAAAATAGGATCATAGGTCTCACATCACACAGCAGGCCATTAGGAGAGCTAAAAGTAGAATCCACATTCCCCAAGCCACAGGCTGCCACTTCATATGGACTCTCAAAATAAAATACAGTAGGGAAATGCTTATAGGCACAACAACAAGGAAAATAATTTGAGACCCAACACTGAAAGGGAAGGAAAGAAGCCATGCAGCAATAGTTAAACAGGTAAAGCAGCAAGAGTCTTCAGACAAAGCTGAGAGCAAATTAGACACAAGCAGGCAAGAATATATGAGACACATATTGTCTCTGATTTCATACCAAAACCAATCTCAGCAAGAAGTCCCTTGTCTTTTGTTATTACAGATCTCTTGCAACTGCAGCTAGAAAAATGGGAGGAAGTTGGGAATAGCAAAGAACATGACATTTGTTTTAATAGAAGGAATTCAGCAACACAGCTGAAATGATTGCAAATCTGAAGTCTAGATATGATGAAATACTACAACCACTAAGAATGTTTACATTAAATGAATAATTAAAAGCAAGCATAATGACTATTTTAAAAAGTTATTATAAGGAGTGTATGAAAGAGGAAAATTATCAGTGTGGTACAAAGAAAAATGTGTCTAGGAGTAAAAGGATTAAATGAGATAAAGAATATTTAAGTATTCATGTCAGAAACAGAGTTCTAATGTTCAGCCCTCTTAAGCAGTGTAAGACTCCCAAAGGAAGGAGTAGAGTTTCACTGCATGAGTCTTTTAGCCAGCACATTAAATTAATTTTTAAATGGTCTTCCGAAATAACCTAGTATATATTTTTGCTACCCCCTTTGGGTAAAGAATGCTACAGTAACATTCATATCTTCTTGCAGAATACAGCAACAATATTTTCTTTCTCTTCACTGAGTAAGGGTATTAAATTGCTTACAGATCTAAAGTGCACAATCTCTTACAGTGAAATACAGCAAAATAATAGTGAATGGGAAGCAAAACCAAACCTTTCATACTACGATATTCTACCTTAGGCATGGCTCCTTGGTATGACTGCTTCTAGATGTGGAGGTGTTGTGGGAATATAGGAGCATTTCCTTGTGGTAACACCACTAGCTTTCAGTAATGGTTGCAAATTGTTGCAAAACAGATCTTTCTCAGCAGTTTCCCTAAGGCTTCACTAAGAGAACTCAGATTGTTGCCAGGTGAGCCTTCAGCATAAAAGCAGTAAGGGCATATCAGCTGAGTGCTGGGCTCTGTATTCCTGGTTCTAATCTGTGAGTGGAGGATATAGCTCCTCAAACAAATCAAAGATGGGTGATGCAATCTTTAGGATGCATTTCAGGTATTCAGATTTTAAAAGTAATTTATGCTTCATTTTCTTAGCAATCATTTAATAAATATGCTCATGTGTGGGTTTCTAACTCACCAGTCTTTCATTGGACCGGCTAAGCAGCTTGCCTGTTGTCACAGGGGATAATAACTCTGCTTGAAGAACTGGATTATGGAACTTTAAGCTCTGCAGATGCAGTTATATTATTGAGACACTATGGGGGAATACTTAGTGAATAATTACACAGTACAAGTACCTCTAATGGAATCAGTGAAGCAGGATGAGGAAGCTACATAGCCTCTTCCCAGGAAGTGCATTGTTTAACATTCTCTGTTTAACAGCAATCTCGTGTTATTCTTTCCTGCCATTTCATTACCTTTCTATGACAAATCTATTTCTCTTTGTGAAAAATAAAAACAAAAATTACCCCATGGTTTTATTAAGGAATTCTATCAATTTTGACATGATACCAAATTTTCCAGTGTGAAACCTTAGCTTGGGTTAGTGAGTTAGCTATATTCTCTACTCAGTGAGGCTGAGGGTTCATAAAGCTACTTCACAAAGTAAGGAAAATTCCCATTGTCTTACAGCATCAAGAGTTGCTCTGGGGACATATTTTCTAGTCTTACACAAGTTCACTTCAGAGAATAGTATTAACACAACTAATTGGAGTGATTTAAGGTTCTATTTGCTTCATTTCTTTGGATGCTAACTAGACTTTCCCTGCTATATTAGCTGCACTTTTGTGTCCCCCATGCGGCATGAACATTTGTATCTCTTGTCATTCACCTTTGGCTACTTAGGCACAGCCAGCCCCAAATCAATCTAAACCTCCCATGGAAAGTTTTGCAGTGAATTTCATTCTCATCATTAAATTAAAGGAAAAATTTATGCCCTCATGCTTATGTAGTGAAAGATTAATAACAACTGCACCCCACAATTACAGATTAATTTTAATATAACAATCTATTAAAAATTTCCCTTAATTGCCACACATTTATACATCTATTGAAAGGAACAATCATTTGAATAATTATTTTGGATGTTACATTACTCATGAATTTTATTATTCAAGAGTCATGGGACAGCAGATTCACTTACAGAAGGCTAATTAACTAAAATGCTCCTTTTACAAAACCGTTTCCAACTGATGGGTAGCTACCCAGAATGGAAATATTTACTGTAAGATTTCATTTAATTATATAATAAAGGCAGATATGGATGGCAGTTTGCCATGGAAGACTATTATTCCATTACTCATTTAGCTAACACACTTAGAGCAAATTGAGTGTAACTCAATGTACATGCATAGTTTCACATCCCTAACTGGTGGTGCTCTGAATCTTAGATTCCTATGTCATCCTCAGTACTGCTAGGTATAACACACTGTTATTTCCATTGTATCTCGCATTAAGCCCATGAAGCAGAACTCCAAGAGATTGATTTTACTTCATAGAAAAATCTAAGGATTAACCACCCCTTTTTCCATTGTAGCTTTTCTTACCCATAGCAAGAACATGTGTGCTTCTCTAGCTACTACTCTTACCTATTCTGATTTCCAGCTGTTTTCAGTTCTGGCTGCTATCAGGAGATAAACTCAGACAGAATGGCTAAGAGGATTAGTCAAGAGATAGGGAGGGTTTTAACAGGAGGCCACTGGATTCTGCTGGTCCAATAACTTAGAGAAAATAAGTTTTTTGCAGTTCAGACTCAGGGGACAAGCATTCTCACTGGGAAAAAAAAGTGCAATTCGATTTGATTTGCCTCCTTACTTATAGATTTCAGAGAGCATAAATTTTAGGAAGACGAGGGCAATAAGCTAACTTCCTCAAGTCATTCATTTTTAAGAATGCATAATGTTGTTTTCAAAAAGGTATTGTAAGTATTGACATGAACAG
Source organism: Acanthisitta chloris (assembly GCF_000695815.1). Lineage (NCBI taxonomy): Eukaryota > Metazoa > Chordata > Aves > Passeriformes > Acanthisittidae > Acanthisitta > Acanthisitta chloris. Next base: position 11,382 of record NW_008666528.1, on the reverse strand, counting down.
TGTGCAAAACTGACTATAAACCTGATTGATAATCCACAAAATCATCTGATTAATCCTTCTACACATCAAAATGTAGTTTTAGACCAGCAATAGTGACTCTAAATGGTGACAAGCAGGCAGCCTCCTCCCAGACTGTCTTGAAAACAAATCTTTCCTGCTACTGGTATTTTTTTACTTCCTTTCTTTTGTTTCTAAGTTAATTATTCAAGTCAACTTATTCATGAGAAAGTGGTACAATTCTTTTGGTTTATAAGCAATCCACTTGGTCATATACATCTTTGAATCCTGGAACAGAGAAGATAGCAAGTGCTTTGCTGGACTTATACTGAAGGGATAAATAGTGTCTCTTCAACAAACCAGAAAGATAAAAACAGCCTTTAAGGCGATTGTTTATATTCTGCTGTGAACAAATTCAGAGCCAGACATTGCTTATTAAAAGCACAAAGTGTGCGATCCATCCCTGCTTGCACAAATATTTGCCAAAGCTGCTAGGGGGTAATATGTTATTTTTGGAGACAAGATATTTCTCTTCCATTTGAATGAGTTTTTCTACCAGTTATTTAGTAGCAGGAAGAGACAAGAAATGACTTTAAGGAACATTTCAAGAATATGAGGCAGAGTATTCCCAGCCTATTTAAGGTAAGGATTCTTGTATTTCTGAGTATCTTTTCTTCACACAGACTAACCCACATTAAACAGAATCAAGTGAGGTGGGAAAACACCAAGAATGAGCCACCTAATTACAGGCTCTGCTCCTGAATCATTGCTAAAAAACATGGGATGGTGTTCGGAGAAACTAATCTCCTGTTTCTCCCTGCAATCTTAAGTAATTTTGCAGTTTATACAAATAACAATAAAACCCCATGTTTTTTTGAAATGAAGTGGCTGTCTTTTGTCAATTTTTGAATGTCAGCGGAAGCCAAGCATACTCTAACAGCTCTAAGAGACAGAAGAGAGGTCACATTTGTGACCTGGAACCAGATGGCTAAAGTAAATGGTGAAGCAAGGCTGGTCCATATGACTGCACAGGATTCTAGCTGCAGTATTTCATCTCACTTCTAAAACAGACTGAACAATGTGCTTGCAATCCTTTAAAATGTGTCTGCAAAGTGACACAGACAGCATTAGGTGAATGCAGTAAGTGGTTAAAGATATAGACAACAGCAATTTTGCTCTTCAAGTGAGCAGTTAGGGGAGGAAATGGAACTGGGGAGTCATTGACCTGACAAAAACCAAGGATGATGCCTTGACATGTTAAAATTGCTACTCACTAAGCTAATGGTGGTTGCCTATTCAGTTTTCTTGCTGTTGTTGAATCTACTAGTTATGTTTTGGGGGTTGGTGCTCATATAGGTTGGATACCCACTTTCTTTTATAGTGACTGTCCTTCAATTCCATCACTAAGTTGTATGTTCACATAGTGGGAGCTTACCCACATGCTGGATAACAGGAGAGGACAGCAGCATTCTTCCCCCACTCTGGAAACTGTTCTCACTGCTACACTATTCCTTAATAAGTGCATTTAATATTCCTTAGTAAGAGTATTCTTTCAGTTCTAAGTGACATATTAATATACAACAGATTTCACATTTTGATTATCTTTCCCCCTCCACCTTTTTTCCTTAGCATGATAGGTTATACTCTCTTAACTGATAGTTGTTTTCTGGCTGCTTCAAACAAGTCTCAGACTCAGGTTTTGCAGGGACCCTCCCAAAAGGCTTTTCATGTAGAAATCTGCTGCTGAACAGGAGACATTTTAAAAGGACTGAGGCAAGGGCAGCACTGAAAGAATTCCCAGGGTGGGGAAAAAGGCAACTATAACTATTTTTCTAAAAAATAGATCAGGGTATTGACATGCAAGGAGTATTCAGTGCAGAACTAGTTTTACATTCTTCTTGCATCTCAAAATGCAGCAGACAAATCCATGCCTTCAGTCATCATCGAGCAAGTATTCTGGATCTGTTTTGGATATGAAATCCCCAGAGAAGATTGCTGTTTCTGTTCGCTGACTGGAGGCATTGTGCTGGAAGCAAACAAACAGCCTGCAATTCATAGCCAGCTGCAAAACCAGCTGGTAAAATTCCACAGTCACGTTCTTCTGAAGGTGCACGCTCTGTCGTTTCAGGATTTTGATGATTTTTTTTTCTGTTCTGCTTTCTGTACCCTCAAATGAATAGTGCTGATCTCTGATCAAAAATGAAATTGTTAAAAAAAATTAAAAGAACCAGATTACCTAAAGTTATGGTACATATCTAGTCAACACTGTAAAATGAAATAGACAGAGAGAGTTTTAGATTCTTTGCAGTTTTCTAACTATTCTGTATGCTGTTCTTTCAGAATTCTCAAATACCAACATACTTGACAATTCACTGCTGATGTGCAAATCTCTTGCAGTGAGCAAGGAATATTTGTGCTATGGAAACAGACAGTAAAAACAAAAGCCTGGTGAAATCCTGTGCAGAAAAATTCCTAAGCAATGGGAAGCAAACAGCTATTCCAACACCCTGAGGGGCAACTGTAAGCATGGACAGCAATCTACAGGGCTCCCTCATGACAAGGACCAAGTCTGCAGTGTAAACTAGGTTTTACCTTCAATTTCTGGGTTTGAAATCGACAGTGCTGTTGATCCTTTCGTGGGTGCTAGAGGGGTACAAATTTTAAACATGCTGACATGGGAACTCCTCATTGCCAAGATGTAATCTATGGCCTGAAGCTGTTTTCTTGTTGATTTTTGCACATAAAAAATGACAACTGAAGTATATTGTTACATGAGAACTACTAGAAGAAATAGTGGATGTGCCTACCTACCACAAGAACAAAAAGCCTTTACAATTATTGAAATCTTAAAAACTGGGATGTCTTTCACAGGGGAATGACTTCCATGTTCATAGAACAAGTTAATTCATTTAAAGAGGCTGATATCCTCAGGAGCCCTGTGTTCAACCATTACCAGTAGTTTTTGAAATCCTCTCTCAAACAGCATCGAAGCATATAGCTGTAGATAGTGCTCTCTGTCTCATCAATATGATGAAGCCAAACATTTATCGTTCTCTAATTTTCAGAGGACCCAACTCCAACTATAAATGCATCTTTTTGTAATTTCAACTGAAAAGCATAAATATTTTAATTTCTCCCTTTGAAACTGCATGCATGCAACATCTGCCATGTCATATATGGATCAAATTTTCCACTACAGATTTCAGCAGTTCAAAAATGTGTTCTAGATTTCAAAAGTACAGATTACTGCATGACCATTGTCTAGTCACAGAGTTTATGTTCCCTGACTGAAAGTTTTCAATCTAGGCAGATATTATTATGATAACAAATATTATTAGTGGTGTTGTTATTAAAAGTTTGTCTGCTTTATTTCTTACCACGTTGCAAGTTTCTAGTTTTGAATTTTGTAGTTTGAGCTTGGAGACTGTGGGGAGGATTTTGGATTGGTTTGGTTTGGTTTTGTCAGAGATGGCCTCTTTTTAGGTATGGGATGGAGATTTTTGTTTCTATACATTTTGTGTAGCTATAGATTCAGGATAGATGATACAATAGTGTAACATTACTAATAAGTATTAGCAATTGCAAAGTAATCATTGCAACTATGATATTTAAAATTAAATAAAACTGAGAAAAAAACAGTTGATTTAATATTTAATGAGCTGAACAATTGAAGCAACCATAAAAATCACACTTATTTTGTTTATAGAAGTACAGAAAAATGTGTGTCCTTAAAACCTATTACATTCTTATGCTTGCTGAAAGTAAGCTGTCAGATGTGTATAAAAACTGCTCTGCAATCTTGGAAGCACATAGGAAATGTGCAACAGTATGAGAACTAATGTAATGAAGTATCCACATGAGAACAGAGAACCTGTCTCTTTGATGAGAACAGAAATAGCTATAACTCTTTGTCATCAGCTTTGCATGGTTTGAAAATATGTATGCTTAAATAAAGACTTGTAAATAAAGACTCCCTCCATAAGAATCAAACTAACATATTTTAGGAAGTGAACGAAACTCTTTTCAAGTGAAAAACATGTCAACCAAAGATCCTGTAAAACCAATCTGAAGCAGGATCTTCAGACTGGGTACATCTCGCACTTTCTTTCTTCACAGAATCTCCATCACATTTGTTCCCTAACAATCCTCACCTTTGTTCCACAGCATTCTCAGTTTCTCCATCCTTCCACCCACAAAGCTGCAGAAAAAATTTGCTGCTCATTTTACCCATTCTGCTTATGTTCTCCTGTGCCTATGATGGTACTTCCTTCATAACAGGAACTCCCACTTATTATCTGCTTTTCAAAGCACTCAGGTACTGAAGAGATTTGAGTGGAGGAGGAACAATTCCTACCATGGTTTTGGTTTCTTAAAAGAAGATGTTGTGACTATTCCTGCCTCATGTTGTGGTGACAAAGCTACTGCAGCACTTTTATTTATATTAGGGCTGTATCTCCATTTCATGCCTAATACTGGACAGCTACATACATCCCTGGTCAGCCCTCAAGTACTACAATAAAAACCACAGTTATATCATTCCATATTAAATGATGTTTCAACTCCATATTATAAAATTACAGCAAGAGTGAAAGGAAGGAAAATTACTGAGGCATGTCTAGAAAATGTTTCTTTTCCTATTGATGAGTTTCCTTAGGCTACCATAAGTACTGACTTGACTCAAGTTCATGTAAAGTGTTGACCTTTTCAAATTGAAGGAATATCATATCCAACATCATGCAAGTACACTGACGCTGGTTTACATGCAGAAATCCCAAAATGCTTGGCACTTGCATAAGATAGGCCATGATAATAAAATATTTTGCCAAAGGGCCAAACGGGAATTCAAATGAAAGTTGACTGGAACAAGACAGGATCTCTAATAATGTCTCATGGAATAATACTTCCATACTGTGTGGTGTGTTCCAGTTCATGGCTTCCAGCAAACTGTCATTAACCTTCAGCCAGCTAGTCTGCTGTGATCTGGGAAAACAATCCTGCCCATAACAGTTTTCACGACTTCTAGCTCTGCCAATGCTCAGCTTTCCTTTCCTTGCATACATAAGGGAGGGCAAAGTCTCTCCAATTACATCCAAATTTTCTGACAGTAAGTTTCAATCTACTCCTTACATTTCCTTCACGGGTGTTGTACATATTATGATCACACTGTACACACACAAACATCTGTAGTAGAACAGATGTCATAGACATCCTACCCAATGAGTCAAAGAGTACTTACAGACTAGATAAATAGTACTACCAATCTTGTTAATGGCTGGGAAAAAAATGGAGACAGTTTTTGAGTTCACAGTGATTCGGAGCCAAAAGAAAAATTACCCTTGCTCTGAGTGCTGTCTTTCCTGCAGGTTACATTGACTACAACTAATGGCAAAGGAGCTCCTAATAAAGGAGTTTCAAAAACTGCCAAATACATAATAATAACACAAAAAACTTTAATCTCAGAAGAATCATGACATTCTGAATTTGGCTGCATTCTGCATATCTTTAGTTTCCAAATTTTTTATAAGCTAAAACAGGCTATTTTACCAATGTCTTGAATTACTTCATTATCCAGAAGACATTGTAGTATTGAAAACTCAATAGAATGGTATGCAATACCACTAGGAAAAATCCAAGACTAGAATGGGGTAGAATGACAGAACAGGATTCTGATTCCAAATAGAAGCTCTAGAACACAGCGGCATCTGTTCCCTGACTCAAACCTGAAAGATTATCCAACACTTCCTAGAACAAACATACTGTAAAATCTAATTCTTCTGGAAAAACCTCATAAAGGTCTATGACAACCTCAAAGGTTGTACCCCATTGAGACTATTTTATCACTTATGAAGAAACTGAGACAAGTTTGTGTTCATGAGTCTATCTAGTTAAAAGCAACATCAACAAAATCTCAGAAACAATGTCAACTATGAGATCAGTTTGAAGGCGACGACCTCATACAAAGACACTTTCAAATTTTAGTTCGTCCACAAGTCATGGAAACAGAACAGATACACATACCAGAACTGACCTGAATAGGATGAAAAATATCACAAGTCCTTAGATGTTTAAAGCAGGAAAAAAGGGACAGTGAGGAAAACTAAGAATACATATTTGAATATGCTTACTTTGTTTTTCACCAGACAACAGAAAAAAAAAAAATTCTGGAAATACCAGTAACAGACGTTTTTGCCTAATAAAAAGTGATTGGCTTGCAGCTGCTTTGGTCAGGCAATACTGAGTTTGCTCACTCTAATTTTATTTGTATATGTAGCAGAAATTGCGTGTGGCGCTGCCAACCCTATTTCTTGCACAGAAGGTAAGAAAGCAGATATTTGTAATTGCTATTTGAGTATATTTAGCTCATTTCAATCTGGATAAGTATAAAGTGGTCTCTCTATGAAAAAAATGCGGACAAATGTACAATATGTTTCCTTGCTCCTGTTTCCTCATTATAACTTTCACTGTTTTGCTTCTTCAAAACCTAGCATATTTGACTTCAGGGAATGCAATCCATTTCATTGTTAAAGAACTTCCTTTTAAATTCATTTTCTGAAGTAACTTGGCTCATGCAGCAAGGAAGACATGAAGGTAACAACAGCCTACTTCAGCACAGCTTTTTTGGTCCATTAAATGGTTTTGACTTTGTCTCAAAGATAGCTTTGGTTTGTGATATTTTGCACTCCAACATATTCACATGGAAATACTAATAAACTGCTTAATAAAGAGCCATCTGAGGTTTTGATTGAGATGGGTTATGACATCATTGAATGAAAGAAATTTAATTTCATGAGAGGAATTGAACTGAATAACTTTCTATTATTTCTAAGGTCTTCTCTGTTCCACTTCCGTATTATGGCAATTGTCTCTTTTCATTCTCATTGCTTTATTAAGCACTGAGATATATGTGTGAGATACTGAGCGAAATGAGAAAAAAGAAGTGATATATTAAATTATATATGACATCACTCTATGTTGTAAGAAACAGTGAATTGCAGTTGCAGACTTAAAACCAGCCTGTATGGGAGGGGGTATAAAATGTTTTAAGAAACACCTGGATTTACTGCAGGAAAAGTCTATTTCAAAAACATGTGGAAGCAAAGTTAGAAAATTAAGCAAGTCCTTATATTCACCAGGAAAATAATGCACCCAGCATACCAAAGTCTCACATCAAACTAATATTTTAACATGAATCTCCAGATACTTTTAGGAAAGCTCTGATAATAACTCAATCTAGAGGTGTACTCTGAAGTACAAAAATTTAATTTGACACCTAAAGGTGATGTCATACATACTGCATCAAAAGTTTTCAACTACCAGAGTAGGCCAACAGAGCTGGGCAAAAGGACGAGGCACAGCAGCTGATATACATTCCTACCTTTTGCTTCTTGAAGTGTGTACCTAAAACATATTCAAGAGAACTCAACTGCAGGAGCCTACATTTACAATAAAATACAATGGAAAGAGTTAAGGACCTTGAGAGAGTGATTCAGTTACTAAGTTGGAATGTTAGAGCTAAACAGTGTAAATATTTCTTTTGAAGAACACTAAAACTGGTGAGAAAAGGGTCTGCTTACATATGGAGGCTGTATGGAGAAAGCAGATCTGTCACCTGATGCAGTTGCCATTTTATGTTCTCCTTGCATTTGAACAGAACTTCATTCTGATTTTAAGATATTTTGTCTGCAGAAATGCCCCCAGTAGCACAGATGAGAGAAAGGCAGCAGGGTGAGAAGTAAAATCAATGATTCCATCTGGATTATAGCTGCCTGCTTCGGAATTCAGCTCTGTCAATCCAGGTCTGCAAAGGAACTGCCAGGTGGGAAGGAAGAATAAATCCACAAGAGAAAATATCAATAAAAATCTGATTTTGATTAAGATCTCTTCACATAAGGCAACATTAGAGGCTCAGAGCAGAACTCTGAAACAGAATTTCCTAGCTCAGTCTTTTCTATTGACAGGATAAAATAATCTCCCATGCTAACAACTATCTCAATATTAAGGCCAGAAGTTTGGAGGCATGCTGGATTGTTATATCATCCAGGTAATCAGGGTTTTTCTCTCATTTCTCTGGCAATTTGCTTTGAAAATGAAAGTTGTTTACCAGAAATCATACATAACTGCTTTTATGCATTCAGTATGAAAACAATCTAACACAGCATGGGGATAGGTCCAGCAAAAGCAGTTACAAGCTGAATGGAGAAGTTGTGTGGCTGTCCCTTTGTCACATCTACATGCACCATTCTGGGGTGTTAATGAGAGAGGCAACAGCAGTTTCAGCTCTTTTATTACACATCTGTCCTATTAGTAATCAATGTGGGCCTGTAGGAGATTTCTGGGCATACAGACTTACGGTATCATTTTGGGAAAACATAAATCAGATCTCCTGCTTTTCTGCTTTTGAAACTGTCAGAAGTATTTATACTATTGCACAGTACCTTAAGGCATCATTGACATATGTTATTTACTATTTTTACAGTATTATTTCCAATTCCCATATACCATTTAAAATCCTGAAGTTCAGCAGCTTCACAGTAGCAAAGTGACAAAGTAAATGAGTGGTGATGTGCACTGAGAAGAGAAAAATCTATATTAGGACATGCATCTTTCTTTGGTGTTTAGAATAGCTTTCATCTGTGACTGCAAATTCACTTGGAGTCCCAAGCAGCTGACCTTTCTTTCTTCTGCAGTCTCACTAATTTGATTTTACACACACTACCTTTATTCAATGAGTTAGCCAACCATTTTGCTCAAAGTAGTGAAACTTGAGCTATCATGTCATTTCTTTTTTGCCAAAGTTCTTTCAAAAATAAAAGGGAATCAAAGAGAAGACAATATGTTCCATATTGTGCCTTTCAATTTCCAGATATTCCTAAGGCAATGAGAAAACACAATGCAATCTCTGTATGTAACTATGGCAGTGATTACACATTGCACAGTAGTTCACAAACAAATTTGGATCAGGCATTACATTTAGAAGTTAATGTTAGAAGAAAATAAAGTCAGTTAAGACACAGGTTCTCAAACAATTGTTGTAAGTCTGACTGGTTATCCTGAGCACCTTTTTGTTAGTAGAATAAAGGATACATTCAGATATGCCAAACATGACTGTAAAGCTGTTGCTACATGGACAGATAGAGCAGAAAAAAACCCAATGAAACAAGATTAAAACCTCAGGAAGGAAAATAGTTTCCAAAATTATCTTCCTTACATTAGGTAGTCTATAACAAAAATCAAGTCACTTTCTTTCCACTTGTTTTATAAAAGATAGTGCATTGGTCAGATTTTGTCTTTGTCAAGCAATAGCTGCTGTAACTACTTGGGCTTCCTGTTTAGAGGATGACATATCTAACCCCACAGCTGGTGCCTTGCATGAAATCAACCCAGCAGCAAGGCACAAGACTAGTGTGTGAGTTGTGACTCTCAACACATTCTGATCAGTTCACTAGGTCTGGTTCAGACATAGCCAAAGTAGTCATTTGGGGAGCACTAATAAAGTCGGATTGTAGCTCACGTTTGTGCAAGCAAGTGCTATTTCAAGTGTTGCCCTAAACAGAGGGAGGAAATGAAGACAAAGAAAGAGAAGGGTGTAATGACACACCTTTGAACACGTTAATGCTGAGAAACACAGTCATATCTGGGTACAAGAAAAATCGAGTTCTAAAAACAATTAAAAATTCCCTTACATCTCAAATTTATCTGTGGCATATTGCAGACTTTTGGGTCTTGTTTAGTGTCTGAACCAGGTCAGGCATAAAGAGCTGCAGCTGACAATAGTAGAATACTGATCTCTCAGCAGGCATCAAATGAGGGGATAGCTCATTTAAGAATAATCTTTTTACCCTGAAAGCATATCCAATGACACCACGTTACACACAGCCATACTTCCACGGGGTATGCCATATGTCCACTAGAGTAACTTGCAGCACCATCACTTCCATTTGGTCTCTTAAAAAATTCTGCCTATTAAGCTGCACTGCTCTTGCACAGCTGTTTGGCTGCTGCCTCATGCTGAGAAAAGCTCTCCAAACACGCCAGTGCTGCATTGGCACATTACATAAATCAGGCTCCTCCTATCTATAGACACAACAGTGTTGTGCCTAGCTCATTGTACATAAATTACATCACTTGCCATCTGTAATTTCCCTTCTACTTTGCACTGAATATATCTAAAAATGAATTTACCAGCAAGGACAGGTGCTTGTTTCACTCTCATAAGACCTGCCCCAGTACAGCACATGCTCCTGGACTATCAGACTTGTTTGAAACACTACAGCTGCACAATGCCTCTTTTTACTCCACCCTAGATTATGGCTGAAACCCCAGTAAGTCATATATTTCATGCTTCAGGCAAACTGTGGCTCAATTGCTTAAATGTAAAATAAACAATATTATATTCTTCAGCTCCATAGGAGCTGCAATACAATTCACATTCCCTTTAATGTGACATGTACCATACGTGCATGTTCTGATGTTAAAGCTTCTGTAGTGCCACTCCCAAATCTTAGCAACACACACAGCATTCTTCTCAGAGCTCTTTGTTTCACATATCCTGCTCTCTCCTGCTGTTTAGCTTGTAATCTGCTACCAGATCTTATATGCAATTTCTTATAGATGCTTGTGCCTAGAAGTTATTTGTCTTCTTTTCCTCACTTTTGGAAATAAAAATTTACACTATATTTTCCAAATGCAGATAGCAAGAGATTAATTTTTTTCCAAGTTAAAAACAGCTTAAAAAAAAGGATTTTTTTCCAGTACCATAAGAAAAAAAAGCTAAGAAATCTGAATGCAAAGACAGTGGTCCTCAAGAGAAAAGATTGTATGCATACATGATTACATTTTTTTTTCATTATGCATTACAAATAGGAATAAAGAGAACAGAAAACAACCCGTACATGGAATAAAGCTGATGCCTTACATTTATGGTCATTAAAACAGACATAGACACTAAACTCCATGTCTATTACAGAGAAAATGTACACCTATTAAATGGGGTTTATTACATGTTAGATTACTCATAAAATAAATTGATATCAAAGGCATGTGAGTACAGGCATTTATAACTACTTATGGAGTCACAAAAATGTCTATCACCATCTCTCTTCATTCCGCATGTATAAAGATACTAAGTGGTCTAAATAAAAGGATGGAAATATATACTTTAGTGTGCTTCTTTTAAAAAAGGATCTTGCAGAATTAAAATTGCATTCATTCAGAATAAAGAAATTAATCTTCCAAGATATAAGTCCAATCATGCCATTTTGACTGTGCTGTGACCTGTGTAACATCAAGCAAAGAATGGGTCTGTTTTTACAAAGGTATTTGTTTCTTACAGTAATAATTATACTAGTATCTGCTACTATTTCATAGAATCATAGAATCAGCCAG
>NW_008666527.1:0-526 GCF_000695815.1 Acanthisitta chloris | reverse complement strand
ACTCTGACTTGTATCCTTGAAAAGGGAGTAGGGAAATATTTCAGGATGTGTCTCGCTATGTGTGTCAAGTTGATATATGTAGTCTTTGCAAGGGGGTTTTTTTGTGCGTTTTGTTCCATATATGCAATAGTAATTATGAGTTTGTTCGGAAGGAAAAGGAGTGACAACAGAGGGAAGAAGAGCGCTCCTTCCCTCGCTGTGCACCCAGGGTGGACAAAGGAGCCTGGAAACACCTTATGGAGTAAGTTAGAAACCTGCACTGGGGTTCGACTTGAATCATAGACCGCAACAGTTAGACCATGCAAGTTGGATGACAGAAGCTTTCTTTTTGTATATAAAGCAGTCTGAGGAAAGGTGTGGAGGAATAGCTTAGGGCTAAGGGCCACATAAGTATGGCTCAGTTTGCAGGGCAAAGGACTCTGGGAGAGTCAAAGCAAGAGCTGCTAGCAGCTCCTGCTGAGAATTGTTAGAGAACGGTCCAGAGAGCAAGGACACAGGCCTGGGAACGCACCTGGGAACGGAGGAC
>NW_008666526.1:30190-54819 GCF_000695815.1 Acanthisitta chloris | reverse complement strand
ACCCCTAAATTTCTGTGATTCTATGATCATAAGGAATCTCATCCCTGGGAATGTGCAAGGCCAGGGTGGATGGGGCTTGGGGCACACGTCACGACAAGGTGGAGCTGTTGGAGCAAGTCCAGATGAGGCCATGGAGATGCTCCATGGACTGCAGCACCTCTGCTCTGGAGACAGGCTAGGAGAGCTAGAGATGTTCAGCCTGGAGAAGACAAGTCTCCAGAGAGACCTTAGAGACCCTTCCGGGTGGCCCTGCCCATGGGAGTTGGACGAGATGATCTTTTAAGTCCTTCCAACTCAAACCATCCTATGAAGTACTTGCAGGCAGGAATGATCTGTCAGGATCTCCTTTCTGCACCTGCAGCATCACTCTCAGTGCTGATCTCCCCCTTCATAGAACCATAGGATCCTAGAATGGTTTGTGTTGGAAGGACCTCAAAGATCATGTAATTCCAATCCCTACCATGGGCAGGGGCACCTTCCACTAGCTCAGGTTGCTCCATGCCTGTCATCTGCAGCTTTTTTTCCTCTCTAACCCTCGTGCTGGACAAATCCTGTGCTCCGGGGGGAGTTTCCTTGCGTTTGCTGTGAGTGTGGAAGTCACACAGCTCGTAACGCCCTCAGCTCCAGCATCACACACCCCACCTGAGTCACACACAGCCCCAGGAGGGCTCTGACAGCACAGCTCATGCTCTGGCCTTTCTCCAAACATGCTTTTTGGAGGTGGGAGAGGCTTGAGTGTAAATTGTACAGAGCCTGAATCCACAGGGATGGAGATAACATCACCACTGGCTTTTTGGGGGGTTGTCAGAGAACAATACCTTGTAAGTGAAGCTAAATTACCACTATGACTCTTCAAATCTTGTTTTCTGCCTGTGTCACAAGCTGCCCTTGTGCTGCAGTGCCTGTCTATAGGGGATGGGTGGGTTTCCTGTGGCAGGGACACAACCAAATGCTTTCCCTCTCTTTGTTCCTGTCTGTGCTGGAAGCAACACATTGCTGTGCTGTGGGAAGGATGTGCCAAGCTCCACCACTCTTTCTTTCCATGAGTGTTGGATTGAAACCATGGGCTGGACTAAAAGTGCAGCTCTGAGGATATTAAAAGGGAATGCATGTCATTCCTCAATTTCATTACCAGCCATTAACATTGGCATGACATGGGCACTATTTATAACCCCCCAGTGCAGCTGGGCAGGAGAAAAGGCTCAATGGAAAGAGGGAGACAGTTTGCATTAATGGGTGTTAGGAGCTGCTCTGGCAGCAGGAGGAGAGGCTGAGGCCATGCAGCATTTCAGTGTCAGTGATTATGCCAGGCACATGTTCTTGTAAGTCTTCAACAAATTCCAGGTGTGATTGGAAAAGGAAAACATTGGTTCGGGGCACTGCTCTTGGAATATGAAGTGTTGCTCTGAAAGCAAATCCTGAGCTGTTTGGACTGTCCTGGTAGGGAAAAATGAATGGAGAGGAATTGGGGGCAAGGAGTTAAAGCTAGGTTTGGTTTTTAGTCTGGGGAAACTACTCTATGATCTTTGCTGTGCTGTGGGATTAATCAGGATGTGCTTGGCATTGGGGAGGTCACAGCTCGTTGCTGTGCTCAGCTTTAGGCACTCACTGCCCAAAGGCCATTGAGGCACTGGAGCGAGTCCAGCCAAGGGCAACAAGGGCAGCAGAGTGCAGAGCATATAGGGAATGGCTGAGGGAGTTGGGTTCATTTAGCCTTGAGAAGAGGCTCAGGGGTGACCGCTTGGCTCTCTCCAACACCCTGACAGGGCTGGAGAGAGGTGGGGGATGTCTGTCCTGCCGTGGCTGCAGGGAGAGGACTAGAGGGAATGGCCTTGAGATGAGACCTTTGTTGACACCTTGTGCAACTTGATCTAGTGAGGAGATGCACCCACCCAGGGCAGGGGATTGGGACTAGGTGAGCTGTAAGGTTCATTCCAGCCCTTAAATTCTATTATTCTAATGCTATGAGCCAGGGCAGAGTCAGATTGGATGTTAGGAGAAATGTTTTCCCTGTGAGGGTGTTCAGGCACTGGGATATTGCCCAGGGAGGTGGTGGAGTCACCATCCCTGGAGGTGTGTAAGGAAGATCTGTATGTGGCACTGGAGGATATGGTTTAGGGCTTCCAGCAGTGTTGGGTTAATGGTTGGATTTGATGATCTTAGAGGTCTCTTCCAGCCTTGATGGTTCTATGATTCTAGGAACATGTGATGGATCTCCTGCAGACCCAACAGGGTCTCTCTCCACCTCAAACCAAGAGCCACATGGTGGCCTCAAGGGACCAGCAGCTTTCACAGACCCAGCAGGTTTTGGGGTCTCCTGGTTGCTCTTAGGCTGTGTCTGTGGTCTCGCCTGCGACAGTGAGCCTGCTGGGCTGGAGCAGGGAGGAAGGGGAAGAGATGTCCCAGCCAGGCCCCCCTGGCACTATATCCTATAAGATCAAATATCTGTGTCTTCTTGATGGCCTGAAAATCCATATTTGAGCCATGCTGTTCAGCACTGAAGCCACTGAAGGCAGAGTCCTATACAGCCTCTTTATACCTATCTAGTCCTCCTATACAGCCTCAAATGGCTGTAAGAGCAATCATCAGAGGAAAAGGTGCCCTGACACGTGCTGAAGGACTGTCCTTGGGTCAGGCTGTGGAAGAAGGGAATGCACAGACAAACAGGTGTGTGACAGAACAGCAAAGCCACTGTTGAAATGGGTCCTTGGCTGTTGGCCTTCCTAACTCAGGTTTAACTTGCAATGTGCACAGTGCACTTGATTTACCCCAACTGATGCCTCAGAAGTTGGTAGTGAGCTTGGAAGTAACATCCATTGAGAAAAAACAGCTTAGCACTGTAAATCCATGGAGCTTGGACTCATTTCTGTAGGAATTTAGTACATCTAAGCAGAATCCAAAGAACATGAGGGGGTTTGTCCACATCTCTGCTCCTCTCCCATCTTTGTGTCTCCAGCTGCATTCATTCCTCCAGCCCAGCCTGTCCAGCCTGAAGCGTTACATCTTTCCATGCTCTTTGCTTCATGGTGCACATTACGTGTTTCTAGAAAACAATGCCAATAATAAATCCCCCCAAAATAAATATTTTAATCACTGACTGACAAGCTGAGCATTTAGATTGGGAAAATATTTAGTCTTCCAGCCTAGCAGCCCTCAGAAAGCATTTGTGGAGCTGCTTGAACACACGTCAGCTGCTCAGTGCTTTTGATCCCCTCCCAAAAGTGCGACAGACTCTGAGCTTAGGACTGGAAGATGAAGTGAGCTGAGCAGCTCTTTGCTCTCCTCATGCTAAGCTTCACTTTCTAAAGAAGGTAACAGTTTTGCAAGGACATAATCCATCAAGCAAGGGGCATGGGTTTGCTCTGTGTATGAACTCATCCACGTTGCAGATGCAGCATATTCATGAGGACACAGTGCAAAGCTTCTCAATAAGAGCTCTAGTGAGAGTGGCTGATTCTTTTTGACAAGATGGTTTTATCTCTAGCCAGTAGCCCATCTAGTTTTGCAGCCTTTCTTTATGACTTCCAAATCCTTGACATCTTTCCAAGCTCTTTGGCTTTGGGAGTGTGGCCTCAGCACTGCCACGAGCCAGTGGACTTGGGTGTTGAGGCCACACAGCAGATGACAATCAGCTGTGCCACTTCCAAGGCTCCTCATCCATCATGCAGCTGCTTTCAGCACTTGCACTGAGAGCTTTAAGCAGGGATTAAGGCATGAACTCTGCCTTTTCTCCAGCCCTGTCTCTCATTAACCAAGTGTAAGCAGTTGTTCCTAGAGCTGCAGACTCATTGACCCAGATTCCCTGATAACACGGGGGAGAGTGGAGGTTTTTCCGTGCCTAATCGCTGCTTCTGTGTATACTTAGAGCTATTTATATGCAGGAGAACTAAAAAGCTGGAATAAAGATGGGCCCAGGTTTGCAGCAGAATTCCTGCGTGCCTGCAGGGAGAGGCACAGGTGGGAGAGAGGCAAGGGAGTAGGGAGAGGAGTGTGTGTGAAGGTACCTACACTTGCAGACCTAGCAGAAGGTTTTGTGGCAGATCCTTCTTCTACACCCTGACCCACCAGACTATGTTGGTTTAGCTTGGAGCTTCATGCCTCTAATCATCTTGGTGGTCTCCTTTGGATTTGCTCCAATAGGTTGATGTTCTTCCTGTGCTGGAGAACCCAGAGCTGAGTGGAGCTGAATCTCCTCCTTTGACCTGGTGATGGTCTCTCCTGCCATGGCTGCAGGGAGAGGACTAGAGGGAATGGCCTTGAGTTGTGACAGGGCAGTCAGATTGGATGTTAGGAAAAATGTTTTCCATGTTGTGTTGTTCAGGCACTGGGATATTGCCCAGGGTGGTGGTGGAGTCACCATCCCTGGAGGGGTTTAAGCATCTGGCCCTGACTCTGGAGGATATGGTTTAGGGGTTGCAGCAGTGACAGGTTAATGGTTGGACTTGCTGATCTTAGAGTTCTCCTCCAGCCTTGATGACTCTCTAACCTCCTGCCCACAATGCCTTTGCAGCCCAGGATACACACTGACTTTCCTTGTGTTATGTTTGATTTCCATTACCACCAAAAGCGAAGTCAAGCAGGTGGGCTGGGAGAGTATTCCTGTCAGAGCTGGGGGAGCATTGGCTCTCCTCAGTCTTTGGGGCTCTGTGATCATGGAGGATTTGCCATCAGCACTTTCCGTCCTTGGAGCAGAACTTCTGGCATGGTTTATTTTCTGCTTGGAGCCAGCTGGTGGGGCTTGGAGGGAGACATCAGTGGTTCAGCTGTACTTATCATCTCCTGGCTCTGATGCTGTTGTCACGAGGTGATGTTCAGATAACCAGGAGAACTAAGGCTTGGAGTTGGCTTTTCTGTCAAGGCATGTTCTTTTACATGATGTGGTTGAACTTTGGTGTGAGCTTCCTACTGCAATGAAAGGACTCCAGTTGACAGGCTGAGAAACTTGGGGCTGTTCAGCCTGGAGAAGAGAAGGTTGTGTGGAGCCCTCACAGCACCTTCCAGGATCTGAAGGGGCTCCAGGGAAGCTGCAGAGGGACTCATGGGTAGGAACTGTAGGACAAGGAGAAAGGGGGGAAAATTAGACATTAGGAAGAGGTTTTTCCCTGTGAGGGTGGTGAGACACTGGCACAGGTTGCCCAGGGAGGCTGTGGCTGCCCCAATCCTGGCAGTGTTCAAAGCCAGGTTGGAGAAAGCCTTGAGCAACCTGCTCTGGTGGGAGGTGTCCCTGCCCAGGGCAGGGGGTTGAGGCTAGATGATCTCTAAGCTCCATCCCAACCCCTTAACATACTCTGATACTATGAAAAGAGTGAGGATATGGTGGGAGACAAGAGCTGGAGCAGCCTGGAGCTTCTGGAGTTACCCATGTTTGCTGGTCTGAGAAAAAGAATCAGAACAAGAGCATTTTGCCTAACGCTGTTGGCAAACACCTCTGTGCTTTCATGGAGGAACCCCTACAAGCCCAGAACAAATGAGTCATTAGCCCCTGCCTGGGGAAAAAAATGGATTTTAGCACTTTTTGAAGCCCTCATCAAGTGTTTGGTTTCGAGCATTAGCCACAGAGCAAGAGGGTTCTCTTGAGGAGACTGGCACAGCTTGAGTTTGTGCTGAAGTCAATCCCTTCTCTCTGCCAGGGATTTTTCTGAGCTGTTTTGCAATGACAAATGTTGTGTGTCCGTTCAATACTTGCCTTGAGAGTTACCTCAGTGCCACAACACACCTTGGAATGAAGAAACAACTCCTGTCGTTCCTCTGTTCTCCTTAACAAATCTTCCTTCAAAAATGCCTCATTTCCTGCCATTCACTACAGGCTCTTCAGTGTCCCTTTAAGGCCTCAATTTCTCTCACTCAGCTGCTAGTGAATCCTGTTTTACTCCCTGCAAGTTGATTTCAGGTTAGAGAACCAGGCAGGAAGACCTTCCCTCAGAGCAGAGCTCTGGATCATGCAAACCACAGGAATTTCCACGGGGGGTATTTATTCATGGTTGACTTTTCCAGTGTTTGAGCCAGGAGGATGTTCAGCTGTGAGGCCAATTTTGTTTGTAGCTTCCTTAGAGTGGATTTGATAGTCAAACTTTACCAATCCACACTGGTGGGCATGGAACAGGTGCCACCAGAGCTCCCCAACACATGTTCTGTGCTTAAGCAGTACATGTCTAGGCAATGCACTAAATTTATCTGTGAACAGATTTTTCTCTCTTGTGCTCAGAAGATAAGATCATGGCAGAGCAGAATCCTGTTTGGTGTTGCTGTGTGTGTGTGTTATCTGCAGTAAGAGCCTAACCTACCTCTTCCAGCCTTCCAGCAGTGGTTATGTCCTCTCTGCCAGTGGATGAGTGCCAGGAGGGCTGTGCTTTGACTGGACCACACTGGGATTGACTTCAATCCCTGAGGTTTTTCCTGCAAACTGCTGGTCATGCAGTGAGCTTGACCTTGTCCCCACCTGTTGAGATTTTCCTGTCCCAAAACAAAAGCCACTCCTGTCCCCTCTCTTTCCAGACACCTTGTTTACTGTTCAACAGGGCTGGAGCAGCAGCAGTGACCTATCTGCTGTAATAGGAAAAGGTTCTGATGTTACAGATAAAGCAGCACCATAAAGATAAGCTGTGGGCGTGTTTGGTGGATTCCCTTTTGCCTGTGCAGTGAGGCTTGATGGACAGATGGCAGGCTGCACTCTGCTGCTTTCAGCCTCTGCCCTGAGCCCTTCAGCCTCTGCTCTGAGCCTCTCCCCCTCTCCTGTGAACCCTTGAACCTTTTCTCTGAGCACCCTGGCTGGCCCTTGCTCCCCTCAGCCTGCTGATGAGCTGTATCTGCTGTGAGATGTTCACCCAGTGATGGTCCCAGTGATTTCTGCTCCCCTTGACATCCTTGCTCTATCCAGTCCACATCTCTGTTTGGCACCAGGCTGCCCCTTGGGATTCTGTGTGTCTTTTAGCATGGATTTACTTGGAGGAGACCCTCAGGAAAGGGCTGTGGGACACAGGGGATGCCATTTGATGCAGACCATGGTGACACTGCTCTCCTCCTCATAGAACCATGAAGGTTGGAGGAGATCTCTGAGATCAGCAAGTCCAACCATTAACCTGTCACTGCTGTAACTCCTAAACCCTTAACCTCCAGAACCAGATCCAGATGCCTCTTAAACATTTGCATGGCTGGTGACTCCACCACTTCCCTCCTCTTCCTGCTCCTGTCAGGCTGCCCTTGCTGTGACTCCGCTGTAGCTCTGGTTTCCATGTGCCTTATTCCCTTCTCCCTCATTTTAGGGCTTTCTGGGGTATTATTTCTGCCTGGCTTGTCAGGGCAAGTGAAGACAGGATTGATCTAGCTTAAGGTCACTCCACAGCTGAGCAGCCTCCTCCATCCCACACCCAGGGAGCAGCAGCTTCAGAGCTTTTGTGCTGCATTTTGCCTGCTGTCAGTGGGATTACAGTGCCACTGCAAACCTGATGCTGTGAATGAATGGGGGGAGAGAAAAAGGGTTATTTTTAGAACTGGAATCATGATAAATATGTGGAATGTGGCCAGGGTCTGCCTGCTGTACCTTTTGGAAATGCAAAGTGTGTGTGGCTGGTAAAATACCTCTCCAAAGGGCAGCAGAGCCTCAGGAATGAGGTGCTCAGCTTTGGTGAAGCAGGTGAAGCTTCGGATGGGTTCCCATAGCCCAGATCTGACACTGTAAGGATGTGGATGGAAATTCTGCCTTGCTAAAAGAGTTTCTCTGCAGATATCAGTGAGGAGCCCTAGAGCTTTTCATCCTTCACTTCTGCTTTCATTTTCCTGCCTTTGTATTCACTGAAGTCCTTCTTGAGCATTTGAGAGACTCATGCTGTGAGCATCAGGTTAGCAGTTGGTGAGAGTAAGGATGAAAATGCAGACTCTGGAATAAAAAGAGGGAAAAGGTTGGATGAAACCTCAAGACATCTCTCAGGGACACCCAGTGGGTTTGTGTCCCATGGGATGATGTAGCCAGACTGACTTTTCTTGAGCAACCTGGCTCTGGTGGGAGGTGTCCCTGCCCGGGGCAGGAGGTTGGCATTAGATGATCTCCAAGGTCCATTCCAAACCCTTAACAGATTATGATACTTGACTGTTTACATGGTCATTGGGCTCAGGGATTGAAGTGTTGGAGAACCTTACTCTTTTTAATCCTTTTATATTCCTGTGAGGTGGAGGAATAGTGTCCCTCTCTTTTAGACAGGGAAGTGAGGCAGAAAGAGAAGAAATTACGTGCTCAAAGCCTTGTAGGAATCTCATATGTGGAAAAAGGGGTTGACATATCTCTCAGCTGCCTGTCAGGCATCCTTGTCTAGGGTGGCACTTCTGCCATGAGCTTGGCTGTCATTATTCTTGTGCTCTCAGTGTAAGAAGGGCTTGGAACTGTTGGAGCAAGTCCAGAGGAGGCCACAAAGCTGATCAGAGGATTGGAGCATCTCCCCTATGAGGACAGGCTGAGGGAGTTGGAGCTGTTCAGCCTGGAGAAGAGAAGGTTGTGTGGAGACCCCAGAGCACCTTCCAGGAGCTGAAGGGGCTCCAGGGAAGCTGCAGAGGAAGTCTGTGTTAGGAACTGCAATGGCAGGCCTAAAGGTAATGAGTATAAATTAAAAGAGGAGGTTAGATGTAAGGAAGAAGTTTTCCCTGTGAGGGTGGTGAGACACTGGCACAGGTTGCCCAGGGAGGGTCTCCTGCTGCTTTCAGAAGGCACAGAGGACCGAGGTGGCAGTGTCAGTGGTGGCAGCAGCACTGACAGAGCAGAGATGACACAGTCACCCACTTCAAACACAGCTCTGGGCCCACCCTGCCCAAGAGGAACTCGGGGCCAGGCTCTAGTGCTTTCTGGTTTGTTTTCTTTTCAAAACAGGAAAACATATTGTGACTAAACAATAGGAAAATGTCCAGGAGGAAATGAATGGATAATGTATTTATAACACTGTCCCCCCCTTACACCAACACCTGCTGGTTGCCACCAGGAATAAAGCCTGACATAACCCCATGCAGGGGAGTCAGAGCTTTCCCACTGCAACATGCCTCAGGCTGAGCTGGGGGATGTGTTTTCCTCATCAGGTCCTCACAGGGCCTAGAGGAACTCAACAGGATGTTTGTGCCTCTGAATTGCCCTAATTTGCAGCTTTGCTTCCATAGTTCACATCACACCTCAGTCCTCTGCTGTTTCTCCAAACCTTCTCCTCTCCTCCCTGTGCTTTCCTACCCAAAAGCCGATTGGTGGGATAATCACAGAATCATAGGGTTTGAGATGGAGCTTAGAGATGATCCAGCCCCAAGCCCCTGCCCTGGGCAGGGATACCTCCCACCAGAGCAGGTTCCTCAAGCCTTGATCCAATCTGGCTTGGAATGCTGCCAAGGTTGGGGTAGCCACAGCCTCCCTGGGCAACCTGTGCCAGTGTCTCACCACCCTCACAGGGAAAACTGGTATCTAATCTCAATCTCCCTCTTTCAATTTCTCCCCATTCCACCTTGTCCTGTCCCTGCAGCTCCTAACCAAGAGTCTCTGCAACTTCCCTGGAGCCCCTTCAGCTCCTGGAAGGTGCTCTGAGGTCTCCACACAACCTTCTCTTCTCCAGGCTGAACAGCCCCAACTCTCTTATAGTGAAGATGTTCCAATCGTATTCTTATCTTCGTGGCCTCCTCTGGACTTAGTCCAGTAGTTCCATGTCCATCTGGTGTTGGGGCCACCAGAACTGTGTCCCCGACATAAAAAGGACAGTCAGAGGTCTGGGCACATTTAGACATGGCCACAAAAACCAGGAAAAACAGCTTCTTCCTAATAAGGAAGGACCTCAAGGGAAGTGACCCTCACTGCTCAGGGTGTGCTGGCTGTGTCCATGCCACCATTTCTCTCCCTGCCAAGGAACCTCAAGCCGCAGCATCATTTGCAGGGAGACACATGGAGCAGCACCCACATGAGCCATGGGTGGCTGATACATCCATCTTCTGTGCTTTGGCTCTTTGGGAGGCAAGAAATGAGATTTCCCCTGGGAATACCCAAAAGAAATACTCCTGGGAGCATGGCCAAGGCTGACCTTAAACACCTCAGGAACCTTGTCCTATACTGGGCTAGTCCATGAGGATGCCTGGACTGCAGTGATGCTGGGAGCAGAGGTGCTGGGCTGGGCAGGGAAGGGGATTTAACACCTTGAGGAGCTTCTCTCCTCCCCATTTGCCCCAGGACTCTGCCTTCATGGCCTTGGCATGGAAGTGGCAAACCTCCCTCACTGATGTAAGAGCAAGGATGTGTTTATTTAAGTTAGTCTACAAGAGGATTAACCATTACCTGGTCCTACACTGAAGGAAGAGGCACAAAAGACCTTTTGTTTAGCTGCTGCTTTGCCTGTCATGGTTTAGGATTGTCCTTTCTGTCTTGCTGTAAACAGGAGCTTTTGGCCTCTGTAGCTCTTTAGCAGATGTCTGATTTCAAGGCTGATCCTGTGTTCAGGTCTTGCCTGTGACCTTTCTTGTCTCACATCCTCAAAGGCAGTGGGTGCTTAGTGCAGGTCTCGCCCTCTTGCTGCTCTATCTGCTGTGGTTTCACTTGAGAACATGGTGTCACACCTCCTGGAGCTCTCCCAGCTGAGCTCCAGCATTGTCTGGTGGAGAGGAAAACATAAGAAAACCCTTCCCTTGGCACAAAGCAAAGCCAGGGGTTACACACATGGAGGAAGCAGCTTGGAGGAAGGGCCAGGCAGCAGCTTCTAAAGTTTCCAACGTGGCCAAAGAGTTCAAAAATGAATGCTGAGCATGTGATGTGGCTTTATATTTAACAGACTGGCTTGGAGCACTCCAGTATGTTCCATTTTTGCTTTCTAAACCTCCAGAGGCAGGTGCAGAGAGGTGGAGTGGGTGGGAAATGAGGAGACCAAATTGCCTGTAACACCATGGTGGTGGTGATAGGTAAGTCCAGGGCCTGGAGCTAGTCCCCATGTGTTCAGGGGTATGATATCCACCTCAGGGAAGGTTTAAGATTAAAAGTTAAGCTTTTTTGGTTCCTATTTCATGCTTGTGTGAACTTCACTTTAGGCCCCAAATCTGTTTCTCTTGAAATTGGTCTCAAAATTGCTATTGACTTAAAATGCTGCAAGATCTTACCCAGAAATTCTCCTTCTCCCATCTGGAAAAGGAGGATGGCAGGATTGCTGTGCCATCTGCAGTGCTGGGAAGTTGAAAACAATCAGCATTTATAAAGGGCTTTGAGCTCAACTGGGAGGTTCTGTGTAAAGACAGGATGAAATGTTCCTTACTGTGCTAGTTGCATCTGATAGCTGAACCAGGGCCTGGGTTGGAGGTTTTGCTCTGGTGATGCAGAGGTGCTCCAGCTGCTAAAGATCTTTGTTTAGTTGTGTTGCTCCAAAGTTTCTGTTCATTGTAACAAGATTAGGGCACTGAGGCTTTATGTCCCACTGAAATCAGTGTCATATATCTGTGTTCATCTCCACCATCCCTGGAGGTGTTTAAAGAGAGAATGGATGTGGCACTTAGTGCCATGAACTAGTTGACATGGTGGTGTTAGGTCATAGGTTGAACTTGATGATCTCAGAGGTCTTTCCCAACCTTACCATAGTATGTTAAGGGGTTGGGATGGAGCTTAGAGATCATCCAGCCCCAACCCCCTGCCCTGGGCAGGGACACCTCCCACCAGAGCAGGTTGCTCAAGGCTTGATGATTGCCTGAAGGTTACTCAAACCTTCATGATTCTGTGTGATTCTGAGCATCTTTGATGTGCACAGGGACAATCCCCAGAGCTGCCGTGACTTTGGCCACCATGGGAGCCAACAGCACATGCAAATAGGAAACAGAGCTGCAGTTGCAGGTGTTGAGCCTTTCCCAGTGCAGTAGGATGCATCTGATGGGAACAAAGGATGTTCCTTTCCAACCAGCTTGGCATGGTGGAGAAGGGAAGCTACCTAACCTTTACCCTCAGGGCCATGTTTTCCTTATATTTGCATAAAGCTGAGGGCAAACTGCTGTAATAAAAAGCAGATTGTGGCTAAGGATGATGTCTGAGCGTCCGTAGTGTGGGTTGCAGTGGTACTGAGCACACCCAGCAAGCCAGATGTTGTTCTCTGGGCTGAGCTAAGACATGACTTGGGGCAAGCATTGCCTTGAGAAGAGGCTCAGGGCTGGAGGACAGGCATATCCTCAGCACCATAGCATAGAACCCAAGCCAACCTGCCCACATGCCCAGGACTACAATGCAGATACCTCCTCTCACTGTTCCCTCTTCCCACTCCACTACTGCACAGCTCCTCAGGGCACAGCATTCACTGCCTGGGGTGAGAAGTGCACATACACACATGCACAAGGTTATGCCAAGTGTGGAGGCTCCAAGGACAACGCACTGAGCGTCCCTCTGCCTTGTGTGATTGACCCTGATTGGGTTGAGGAAGGGCTGAGGGAGCTGGGGTTGGTTAGCCTGGAGAAGAGGCTCAAGGGTGACCTCCTGGCTCTCTGCAACTCCCTGACAGGACTGGGGGGATGTGTGTCCTGCCATGGCTGCAGGGAGAGGACTAGAGGGAATGGCCTTGAGCTGAGCCAGGGCAGAGTCAGATTGGATGCTAGGAGAAATGTTTTCCCTGTGAAGGTGTTCAGGCAGTGGAATATTGCCCAGGGAGGTGGTGGAGTCACCATCCCTGGAGATGTTGAAGAGGTGTCTGGATCTGGTTTAGTGGTTGTAGCAGTGACAGGTTAACGGCTGGACTTGGTGATCTTAGAGTTCTCCTCCAACCTTGATGTTTCTATGACTCTCTGATTCCAAGCACCCCTGACAGACTGTTGCTTTCCCCTCCTGCAGACACGAGCCACCCGACCCGCTCAGTCTCCAGCCGCCCCTACTACAGCTTGCCCAACAGCAGCCATGAGCGGCGCTCGGTCCTGGCCATCACGGAGCCGCCGCGGTTCCACTCGCAAGCCAAAGGCAAGAACGTGCGGCTGGACGCTCACTCCCGCAAGGCCACGAGGAGGAACAGCTTCTGCAACGGCGTCACCTTCACCAACAGGCCCATCCACCTCTACGAGAAGGTGCGGCTCAAGCTGGTGGCTGTGCACCATGGCTGGAGTGGGGCCCTGCGCTTCGGCTTCACCATCCATGACCCATCCCAGATGAGCTCTGAGGAGATACCAAAGTATGCCTGTCCAGACCTAGTGACCCGTCCTGGCTACTGGGCCAAAGCTTTGCCAGAGAGGTTTGCTGTGAGGGACAATATCTTGGCCTTCTGGGTTGATCGGCATGGAAGAGTCTTCTACAGTATTAATGATGAGGAGCCAATATTGTTTCACTGTGGGATTAAAGTTTCTGGTCCTCTTTGGGCACTCATAGATGTCTATGGAATCACCCATGAAGTGCAAATACTAGGTAAGTGTGTGTTTGGGTCCATGGGTTGCTCTTCTGGTTGCTCTTTCCATAAGGGCGTGATCAGGTAGAAAAGCTGCATGATTCCTCTGGTTGATCATGTTTATGGGACACCTAAGAAAATCAATTTACTGTTAATTTTATACCTCAAATTAAGCATTTTTCTTTTGCCAGCAGTAGGGATCTAGAAAGCAACATATTCCAGAGGTGTCAGTGATGGGAAGTCCTAAGGCTGTGCATTATAGAAGCCAAATGAAGAGACGGATGGAAGTCTTTGCCTGCAGCTTCACTCAGCTTTCTCTGAGCTGGATGTGCTGCTGTGGCTGTTCACAGCATGGTCCCAGGGGCTGAGGAGATAAAGATGATCAGTTGTGGCTTCCTCTGTACTTTCCCAGCTACCAGTTACTGCCAGTCCACTGGAAAACCACCACCCATTGCTCAGGACTTGTCTGAAGCCTTTCTCCAGGCCTCTTTCGAGGCCTTGTGCAACCTGATCTAGTGAGGAGGTGTCCCTGCCCATGGCAGGGAGGGCTGGGACTAGGTGAGCTGTAAGGTCTGTTCCAACCCTTACATTCTTTGATTCCATCCCCTTTCTCTGCTCTTGGCCTTGGTCCCATCTAGACTGGCAGTTTAACAGGTTGTGTTTGCAGATGTGACCTGACTTCCCCTTTGCTTACCCACAGGCACCACACAGATCTCTGCATTCAGGTGGTGTCTGGCTCATTTCCAGGAATCATCCTTGGGGAAAGCTCCAAAAGAAGGGATGAATTTGCCCCCATTAGCAAACCAAGTCAATTGCCATGGAATGACACTCCTTCCCTGACTTTTACGGCCCTGAAATTCCACAGGAATTCAGTGTCAGGTGGAGTGTTTTGAACTGGGCTACACCACAGGGAATCCTTTCAAGATACAAGAGTGTTGCCCTTTCCTGGAGGCTCCTAAGAGCTGATTTAGTTCTAACAGCCAAACTCAGCTGCACCTACTGGGGGGGATGGTGCTGCCATCCTGGCACTGAGCAGGCACCAGTGCTAGGCTGTGAAATGGTTAGTCCAGTGGGCACAGCTCCATCACATCTTCCTCTGAATGGTGCCAGTTATTTTACAGGGCACACATAAACAGCACTTTGCCCTGTCTGCCTTGCCTCAAATGTGTAATTAAAGCTTACCACTAGCTTATCCTGTAATTGTGCTGCTCTCCAGCCTCAGGTGCTCATGACAGAGCTGAAGGAGTGGTTGCTGTATTGGCCAGGGAAGCTGCTTCAGCAGAGCATCTTCTTCCTCCTTAGATGGGAGTTAGAAGCATAAAATGCAGATTTTTTCGGCCCCAGTCCTGCCTGCAGCATCCAAGTGTGCAGAGTGAAAGGTTCAACCTGAGGCCACCTGTACTTTGATAGGGGTTTTTTTTGCATCAAAATACACAAATGCCCCAGAAATCAGGTGATGCTCATCCATCTGGGGCACCAGGGGACCCAAACTCCTTGCTAGAGATGTGGTGGAGTCATAGAGGTTGTGCTTGTCTCTGTCTCTTCCTCCCTGTGAAATATAGCTCCAATTCTGCTGCACAAAATTGATCTTTCAGCATTATGAATCATAGAATCACAGAATGGTTTGGGTTGGAAGAGACCTTAAAGGTCATCTAGTTCCACCCCCTGCCATGGGCAGGGACACCTTCCATTAGATCAGGTTGCTCCAAGCCCCATCCAACCTGGACTTGAATGGGGCATTCACAACTTCTCTGGGCTACCTGAGCCAGTGCCTCAGCATCCTCACAAGCTTGGGATGTGTCTAACTCCTCTGTGTGAGCATTGCCAGTCACGCTGTGCTTGCTAGAAGGAGCTGGCCCAGCCATCAGCTTACCCCAGTGGCCTCTCCTGCATGGGGTTCTTAGAGAGACAACCTTCGCTTTGCAGCTGCTGGATAGAGTTGGCTGTTTTTACTTTGCTAAAGCCTGGGGATTTTCTCCTCCCAGGAGCAGGTGTTGGTCTACTTCACCCTTCTCCAGCTCCAGGAAAACCAGGAGTCTGCTTTGTTCACAGATTTAACTTCCATGTGCTTTGACTTTGCTCTGTGAGTTAAGGTCTTGCCTTGGGAGTGAAGTGTCCAGGCTGCTCTGGGCAGTGCTGGAAGCAGAAGGAAAGGCACTCCCAAACTTCTCTACACCTTTATATTTTCCCCCTTGGCCTGGCGAGTAAAAATCTGGGAAATGCATTAAGGATCAACATCCTGACTTTCCCTTTGATGTGAAAGGGGAAAATAACTTTCTGCTGTAAAGGTCTTTGTAACACCTGCAGGAAGTAGCTTTTGTGACAAACTCCCCATTCAAAACCTCTGCAGGGCTGTGAACACTCCTGAGATAAGAGGTTTGAAGTCTTCCTTAAAATGACTTCTCTTGGACACACCTGTGCCTGGAAACAGGTGCAAGGCAATGACAAGGAGTGTGGAAAGAATATCTCTGTGGAAAGATATTCTGTGTGGAATAGCATGGAAAGAACATCTATTCATGCTTGTGTTCCTTTGCCCATCACCCTGTTGTGGATTTGGCTTGCACAAGACCTTTGGACAACAAGATATTGAGGTGTTTCTGTCTTTTATAGAGGAACCTCAAAGCTGTTAGACCCTTCCACTGAGAAAGTTGTAGCACCACACTGGTTTACAGCTTTTCCCAGTTTATCAGTGCACAGAGCTCATGGATCATGCAGTACTCCAGAACACTTGTTTTAACTTGGCTAGATACAGCTATTCCTCTGCTCCACACACGACTCTCCACCAGTAGCTGTTCATTAGTGGGTGACCTCAGGCTAATCTCTCCAGTGTTTGTCCACGCAGAGGAGCAAAATCTAGGCTGAAATAATAATGATACCCATCAAAGCAGCCTCTAATATGTGTATCCCTGGATTTCTCTCCCAGACAGCATGTTTGCAGAGACCATGACCACTGCCCGGCTCAGCACCGCTCGCCTCAGCACTTGCCTTCCGCAGAGCAACCACGACTCAGCCAACTTCAACAACAACGAGCTCGAGAACAACCAAGTGGTGGCCAAAATTGCCAACCTGAACCTAAGCAGGGTGCCAGGACTGGCCACAGACAACCACATCATCCCCTGCTGCCCCAACCGGCGGCAGCATGGCCAGGGGGTTCCTGCCTTCCTGGACACTGACCTGCGGTTCCACCCCACGCGTGGCCCTGACATCACCTTCTCTCAGGACCGGATGGTTGCCTGCACCAACTGGCAAGAGAGCACTAGGACTTTGGTGTTTTCTGACAGGCCTTTGCACATTGGTGAAAGCCTCTTTGTGGAAGTAGGACACCTTGGCTTGCCGTACTATGGGGCCCTTTCTTTTGGCATCACTTCGTGTGATCCCAGTACTTTACGGACAAATGAGCTCCCAGCAGATCCTGACTTTCTCTTGGACCGCAAGGAGTACTGGGTGGTGTACAGAGCCTTCCCTGTCCTCAGCAGTGGGGACATCCTCAGCTTCATGGTCCTGCCCAATGGGGAGGTGCACCACGGGGTGAATGGAGCCAGCCGAGGGATGCTCATGTGTGTGGACACCTCACAGTCCCTCTGGGTGTTTTTCACAATCCATGGTGTCATCAACCAGCTCAAAATCCTGGGTAAGTACAGCCAACAGAAAGGGTGACAGAGTACAGGCTTCCTGGGCCGGAACAGGAGCTCTGGGTTCACTGTGTTCACTGATGGGAAGAAGCAGGTCCTGATCTTACCTTGTGTCTGCAAACACAGCGAGACACCACAGTCCCAGAGAATGAGGTGTGTCCATGTGTGTGGACACCTCACAGTCCCTCTGGGTGTTTTTTACAGTCAACCAGCCCCAATTCCTGGGTAAGTGCAGCTAAAAGGGAGGAGAACAGGAATCATGTGGTTGGTGAAGCTTCCTGGGCCAGAACCAGTGTTTGCATTCACAGTGTTCACTGATGTGAGGGAGCAGTTCCTGATCTCACCTTAGCAAGACACTACAGTCCCAGGGAATGAGGTGTGTCCGTGTGTGTGGACACCTCACAGTCCTTCTGTGTTTTTTTTACAATCCATGGTGTCATCAACCAGCCCAAAATCCTGGGTAAGTGTAGCCAAAAGGAAGGAGAACAGGGAGCATGTGGTTGGTGAAGCTTCCTGGGCCAGAACCAGAGCTCTGGCTTTGCATTCATAGTGTTCACTGCTGTAAGGAAGCAGCTCCTGATCTCACCTTGTGTTTTTAAAAGGAATTCTTTGTATCCCCACTATTCCAGCCAACAGGCATTAAGCTTCTGCCTTGGTAAGGATGGTGTGAGCACAGCTCTGGTTTAAGCATGTGTTGGACAGTAATCACTGCCCTAGCACTGCCACAGCTCAGCTCTCAGCTGTCACTTTTGATGCATTGCTAGTGACCAGTTACTGTCCTTCTCCTTTCCTCTTGTTGGGTCTGTCAGGAAGGCAGGCACTGATGACTTTGTAAAGCAGGTTTTCCTCATCCAAAACAATGCCCTTTCTCAGCTGACAGTGAGACAGTGACAGCTTGAGGCCAGAGCTGCTGAGGATATTGAGACATGACTTTACACCCAGAAGGTTAGATAACCTGGTGCTTACTTCACTGAACAGGCATTGAGAGGTCCAGGCCCTGGGGCAGCACTTAGCAGATGGACTTACCCTCCTTTGCACATGAGGTGGGAACACCTCACTCATAACATGTTTCATACAAGGTTAAGGGGTTGGAGTGGAGCTTGGAGATAATCTAGTCCTGCCCTGGGCAGGGACAGCTCCCACCAGCCTAGGTTGCTGAAGGCTGCAGCAGGCTGAGGGGTGTTCAGGCTGAGCTCTCTCTGTCCTCAGGCACGGTGCAGTCCAGCCCAGGGACGGTCTCGCCCTCAGGATCCCCCGGCGGCTCTCAGTACGACAGCGACTCCGACATGGCCTTCAGCGTCAACAGGTCATCATCGGCTTCAGAGTCCTCGCTGGGTAAGGACAGCCTGGCCCTTGGCACCCCAGCATGAATCCCCACTGGGAGATGAGGCTATGGGGCTGTGCAAGACAGCAGGGCAAGGTTAAGGGAGGTGTTACATGTCCTGTGAGGCAACAGAAGGAGTGGGAAGGAGACACAGTGGTGGAAAGATATTCATGGTCTGAAGAAGTGTTGCGTGTTGCTTGTGTCAGCAATAGCATGGTCAGCAGGATCAGGGCAGAGATCAACTCCCTGTGCTGGGCACTGCTGAGGCACTTCCAATCCTGGGGTCAGTTTTGGGTTCGTCACTGTAAGAAAGATGTTGAGGTGCTGGAGGTGTCCAGAGTAGGGGGAATGGAGCTGGGGAAGGGGCTGGAGCACAAGGAGTGGCTGAAGGAGCTGGGGAGGTTCAGCTTGGAGAAAAGGAGACTCAAGGGAGACCTCCTCACTCTCCACAACTGCCTGAAAGGAGGTTGTAGCCAGGCGGGGGTTGATTTCTTCTCTCAAGTAACAAGTGACAGGATGGGAAGAAATGGCCTCAAGCTGCACCAGAGGTGTTTTAGATTGGATATTAGGAAAAGTTTCTCCACTGAAAGGCTGGTCAGGCATCAAACAGGCTGCACAGGGAGTGGTGGAATCACCATCCCCAGAAGTGTTCAGGAGATGTGTGTGTGGATGTGGCACTTTTCCCATGTGTGGAAAAGGGATAACAGGCTCTGCCCTGAGCTGTGACTAGTTGGAATGCGCTGGAGGTTATTTGGCTGAACAAACTAGGCAATGCCTAAGGAAGAGCCTTAAAAACTGACTTGAGTGTGTGTTACACAGTGTGAGTTTTGCACTATCCTGGTGACTAAATGATCATTTCTTCTCTTTCAAAGTGACTGCACCCAGCTCCCCCTTGAGCCCTCCCATCTCTCCTGTCTTCCCTCCCCCGGAGCCCTCGAGCAGCAAGAACGGGGAATGCACCGTTTGCTTTGACAGCGAGGTGGACACAGTCATCTACACCTGTGGACACATGTGCCTCTGCAACACCTGTGGTCTTAAGCTGAAGAAGCAGCTCAATGCCTGCTGCCCAATCTGCAGAAGAGTCATCAAAGATGTGATCAAGATCTATCGCCCTTAGGTTAGGGCTGGAGGAAGGGGGAACACCTCTAGCAGTAACCTTTCCGTCCCTGCTTATGGGTTATCTGTGCTGGTCAGTCGTTCTCAAAGTGGCTCGTTATCTGTCTTTCCTTATTTGACTGCTAGGGCACAATTCAGGGAGAAAATTGAGCTGAGGAGCATGTGGGGCTTAAAGGCACAGCTGCCATGCTGTGTGCCCACAGGGAATCCAGGGAATCATGGGCTGGACCCAGCTGCACATGAGGAATTTCCTGTGCAAAGGCTCTTTGTTCCCTCCTCCCCCTCTGGAGGAGGCTTGATGTGGTGTGGTTGGGAAGGGGAGTTGCCACTTGAGCAGTGCCAGGTGCCACTAGGCTTCCTGACCCCCAAACCCCAACAGCTCTGGGCAGGTACACCTGACTCTGACACTCTGTCAGGTCCTTGTGCTGTGGTGGAACAAAATTAGGACAAAGCCCAGCAGGAGGAGGGTTCAAAATGGGCAAAACTGATTTGGAAATGTCATGTTCATCCACGTAAGGAGAATTAGCTAAGGCCAAATAGGAGCATACCTGATTCTCACTTGGTTGGGTTTCATCCTTGTGAAAAGGCTTCTGGGGTGTGTGGAGAAGCTGGGCTGGATTTAGATAAAGCAGCTTTGGCAGAGCAGGGACTTCTAGACCCAGGGAGCTGTCACAGGGTAGCAGTGAGGAGCAGGAGCCCACTGAGAGCTCAGCCCCAGCAGTGCTGGAGCCATGGGCAGCAGTGAGAGGCAGCTTGGGCACTACCCTGCTGAAAGCCATAAGTGAACTGCAGCCTCAATCCTGGCATAGGAAAAGTGCAGGGTCACTGCAGTGATGGTGTTTGACACCTCCAGGCACTCAGCCCTGCATTTTGCTCTGCTCCTCTTGGCAGGTGGCACAGCTGCTGTGTCACCCTGTCCTGCCTGGCTTACCTGTCCTACACCTTCAGCCTTCATCCCACCCCACCACAGGGATGTTTTGGAGCCTGTGGTGAGAAATTCACTTGTGACCCAGTCCCAGCAGGTTCATCCTTTTTCTGGGGACTGCATATGTGCTGATCTTACTTGCTCTTTCTCCTGACTTTCCAAGTTTCCCAGCACAGCTCCCAGCTCCCTGCATGCTGAATCTCAACAGTAGATGAGAACTTGTGGAGGAAAACAGGGATCTGTATCTCACTTGGCTTTCTATAGGAAGAGGAAAGAAAAGCTCTGGGGCTGTTATTTAGATGTTGGGACTGAAAAGGTAGATGGGTTTTGGGTGTGATGTTAGAAGGTCCAGGCAGCAGCTGGATGAGCTGGGCAGCACCTGAGGATGAAGCACCAGGTCCTCCTACCTGCTGCTCCAGCGGGAACTGCCCTTCGTTCTCCATCCTCCACCCTCTGCTCACTTGCACAACCCTATCCTGTCCTTCAGCCCGAAACTGGCCAGTACCCAGCTGCTCTGGGATCATAAAGAAGAGAAGAGAGGGAATGCAAAGGGGAGGATGAGAGAGGAGCTAGTGTCATTGCAGCTTGGTGACCATGTGCTACCAAGAGCATTGAAAGAGCTCTTTCAGAAAGGTGCAATTACCAGATTTTAGTCCAAAAAAAAAAAAAAAGACAAAATAGCAACTCCTGTACATTTCAGGGCTTCTGGGCACACAGGTTGTCAGTGCCTCTCATCTCTCCTGGCCATTCCCTCTCTCCTCCAAGGCTTTGGGAGCAGTGGGGGCACAGCCACCTCTCATGGTGCTTTGGCTGTGCCAGCAGAGCTGTTTGGTGTCTGACTGGCACCCAGCCCTGTCCCAGCTCCTCACTGCTACCAGAAGAGCACCCATGGCAGCAGCTCATCCTCCTCCCTCAGCAGGCTGTGCCTGCCAGCTCCCAGGGCACTTCTGTTTCCTCCTTGATGAGCTGATTAACATTTTAATTGGGGGTATAAATGAGAGGCTTCTGGAGAGAGAGAGATCTCTCAGCCACTGCCCTGCTGCTTTGGCACCAGAGCCTAGCAGCTTTGCAGAGCCCTTTTCAGAAGCCTGGCTGATGCCACTGGCTGTGCCACTGTGGAGTGTGTTGAGCCCTCAGCAGAGCCACCAGCACCAGTTTACTCAGACCTTTGCCAGAGGAGGCAGTGAAGGCAAATTGCCTCCATCTGGAGCTTTGCCTGGACCTCCTGGTTGTCTTCTGCCCAGGAACCACAGCATTGCCCACCGAGAGACCTCCCACCTCCCACCTTGGCAGGTCAGGGTCTGGCTGTGGTCAGTGGGCACAGCACCAAGGGTATGATGATACCAGGGATGTCAGCATGGGATAAAGGTATAGCAGTGCCTGCCTGGGGATGGGCTGCACTGGGAAGCCTTTGCATGGTGAGGGATTCAAGGAGAGCTGTTGGGATCCCTCCCTGGTCTGGGTTTGTGAGTGCCACCTGCCATCCCTGGGGCTCTGTCTTGGTTTCAGGGATGTCCACTCCCTTTGGTCACTGCACACAGCTACACCTCTTTGCTCGACTGACACCTCAGGCCCTCAAGGAGCAGGATTGGTGCACACCTGGGGTGGTTTTTTTGTGTAGCTCTCTTATTTGGTTTCAAGGGTGTCCAGTCTCTTTGGTCACTGCACACAGCTACACCAGCAGAGCAGAGCCTGTTTGCTTGGCTGCCACCAGTGAGCAGGATTGCTGCAGGCCTGGGGTGGGTTTTTTTAGGTGTAGCTCTCTTTTTATTTTTAACCTAGCAAGGAGAAATACCAAATCCACCCCAGACTGTGCCTGAGCTGCTCAGGACACATTGCAGAGGCTGAATTTTTGCTGTAGTGTGGGAACAGCTACACCAGCAGAGCAGAGCCTGTTTGCTTGGCTGCCACCAGTGAGCAGGATTGCTGCAGGCCTGGGGTGGGTTTTTTTAGGTGTAGCTCTCTTTTTATTTTTAACCTAGCAAGGAGAAATACCAAATCCACCCCAGACTGTGCCTGAGCTGCTCAGGACACATTGCAGAGGCTGAATTTTTGCTGTAGTGTGGGATGGGTGTAGCGAGCCTGTTTGCTTGGCTGCCACCAGTGAGCAGGATTGCTGCAGGCCTGGGGTGGGTTTTTTTAGGTGTAGCTCTCTTTTTATTTTTAACCTAGCAAGGAGAAATACCAAATCCACCCCAGACTGTGCCTGAGCTGCTCAGGACACATTGCAGAGGCTGAATTTTTGCTGTAGTGTGGGATTTTTTGGGTGTAGCTCTTTTCTTTTGAAGCCAACAAGGAGAAACACCAAATCCACCCCCAGCTGCTCCTGAGCTGCTCTGGACAAATACTGAATCCATCCCAGGTTGTGCTTAAGCTGCTCAGGAGAAGTATTGAATCCATCAGGATGGACCTGAGCTATTCAGGACACATTGCAGAGGCTGAATTTTTGCTGTAGTATGTTTTTTTTGGGTGTAGCTCTTTTATTTTGAAGCCAACAAGGAGAAACACCAAATCCACCCCCAGCTGTACCTGAGCTGTTCAGGAGAAACACTGAACCCATCCCAGGCTGTGCTTAAGCTGCTCAGGAGAAACTCTGAATCCATCAGGATGGACCTGAGCAGCTACTCAGAACACATTGCACAGGCTGACATTTTGCTGTAGTGTGTTTTTTTGGGTGTAGCTCTTTTATTTTGAAGCCAACCAGGAGAAGCACCAAATCCACCCCAGGCTGTTCCTGAGCTGCTCAGGACCCACATCAGAGGCTGATTTTGCTGTAGCAGTCAATCTCAGTTCCCAGAAGGACAACACCCATGGGACCAGCAGAGGAAGCAGTGCAGGACCCAGAGCACAGCCCAGCAGCAAGGGGAACCTGAGAGCAGTGCACATATGGCTCTGCCTGTCTGACAGCAACAGGAATTTCCCAAACTAGGCCTCAAAAACCCCAAGATTTCCAGGAAATAAAATAAAATAAAAGTAGCCTCTTACAGATGTAATTGTTAGTATTCGTATTGCTATTTTTTTTAAGGAGTCCAATGATATCTGATTTGTACAGAAGATCTGTTTGTGCCTTATCAGGTGTCTGTGCACTTTTTAAGCCTTTTTAAAGCAACTTTTAAAAAGAGAGAAAAAAATAAATTGGGGGGTGGGGAGAAAAACAACACAGATCAATGGTAGTTTTATAGAACTTTGTGTTCACTGAGAATCCTGCTTTTTATATATATATATATATATAGGAGTGAAAAAGTGTTTCTTTCATGGCTTTTCCCCCCTCTCTCCTCCTTAACCTCTTTGTGGCCATTAGAACTACAGGAAGAGATGAGTTGGGGGAACTCTTTTATCTTCCAGTTACTCTCTTGTCGTTACCTTGCTGATTCAATACTGTGACCTGTACATCATGTTGAAGCTGACTGAGATTTTTTTTTTTTGGGGGGTTAGGGCTGGGGAGGGCAGCGCACGAGGGAGGGAGCTGCACTTGTACATGTCAGTGCTCTGTAGCGTTGTGGGAAGTGCTGTGTGTTTTACTTTTGTCCATTTACCTGTTTTACATGAATATAATTTGACTTGTTTAGGAAAAAAAACCAACCAATAAACCTTTGCTTTGTTTGACTGTTTGTGTCCGGGGAGGGGTGGGGAGTGAGGATGGGTCTGGAGTGCAAAGCAAAAAAGGTTTGCGACTTCCCATCCCAAACAAGTGGTTCTGCTGCTAGGGCAGCCTCGGCAAAACCCCTTCCCTTCCCCTTCCCCTTTCCCATTCCTGGCAGCACCACAGCCAGACCACAAAGTCAAACCTCAGCCCTCCCAGTCAGAGCTGAGTATGCTCACACAGCCTACACGTGTTTGAGTGGCTTCACAGGTGACTCTATTTACACCAAAGACTCTTAGTAATCACACACAGAGTCACTAGGCTGCTTGAAACCAGTCAAGCAGTTTCATTTTATTTCATAAAAAAACCAACTAAAAAACCCCAACCCCTTTGAATAAAAACCAAATCCATCCCCTAAAGGTGAACATATAGCTAGGGCATGTACACAGCTACATCTATATCTTCCTCTGCCCCCACCCACCCACAGTACTGTAGATCTATACACACTTAGAGAATATAGTGAGACATGGACAAACAAAGGGGCTGGGCAAGGCTTTGAGGAGAGAGGCAGGGCCAGGGATGCCCCATGGCATGGCCTCAACACCCACCTTGGGGCTCCACCCCATGGTGTTCCCCTCCTTGCTGCACACCCTGACCTCAGGGCTGTGCTGGGAGGGTGGTTGAGCTTTGGCTGATGGGCTGATGT
>NW_008666526.1:29846-30179 GCF_000695815.1 Acanthisitta chloris | reverse complement strand
TTGTGGCTGTTCTCCTCCTCCTGCTCACAAGGTAGTCAGAGAACTTGGCCACATGGGAGGTGGAGCCTGGCTTAGGGCACAGATGGGTGCAAAGTGCCAGCCCAGTGGCTCTGGGCATCTTCTCCACAGGTGGCTGTCCAAGCTGTGGTCCCTTGGCAGACAGAGTAGTAAGGAAGGAGTAAGGCTGCAGGTGTTGGCACCTACCAAGTGTGATTCCCCACTTGGGCACTCACCCCTGCCCTCCTGGAAGCTCTTTGGGAACAAGGGGATCCTGTCCTGTGTTCAAGGAGCCAACTACAGTACTTGTGTTAGCAAAATGAAGCACTACCAGTT
>NW_008666526.1:14268-29763 GCF_000695815.1 Acanthisitta chloris | reverse complement strand
AAATCCAGAGGTCACACAAATAGCACAGTCCTCTCTGAGGAGAACCAGGGCAGGGAGGTCTCTGAGCCAGAGCAAGAAACACTTCTGCCTTTCAGCAAAGACAGAGCAAGGACACGGTGCCTGGGAAAAGGACACATAGCTCTTCCACCCTGTGTGACACTGCCAGAGGGGACGGAGGATACAGCTCCAGCTCCTTCTCCAGATATGGGGCTGGATTTGGCTGCTGGGCAGCTCTGGCTGAACTCACCCTGTCCCCACCGCAAAGCGAAAGGGATTTGCTGGAGCAAAGGCTGTGCAGAGTGAAGGCAGAGTTGTTCCCCCAGCCCACCCTGTGACTCTCCTGGGAGCACAGCAACACCTCCCAATCTGCCATGCAGATTTGTTATTGGCTTGGGTTGCACATGGATTGCTTCTTGCCAGCTCAGGTGAGTCAGCCTGAGCAGAGGCTGATGTGCCACCAGAGAAAACTGCAGGTGGGAGGGAGAGGAGTCAGCCAGAGACTGGGGTACATGAATTCCCATGGCTATAAAGGAAGCTTAGGACTTCTGGATGATCAAGGCTTCTCCATCACATCAACCAGCACTGGGACAAACTGCCCCATCACTATCCCAGCATCATCCTGGCCACAACCATCACCATGTTCATCCTGTCTGCAGACAGCGGCATCTTCAACTCCACATTTCCAGGGTAGAAAATAAAGGAAAGAGCAGGAAATGAGTATTTGTGGGGCATGGAAAATGCTCCTTCAAATGTGCCAGCCTCAAATTAGAGGGAAAATGCCATTATTTTTCAACAGTTAAACAATGTGGCTGCAATTAGACTTGCAAATAGAGCAGAGAGGGCAACAGGGCTTGGTCAACACAAAACCTGACTCTGCTTTGGCAACAGGGGTTGGACTAGATGATCTCCAGAGGTCCCTTCCAGCCCTAATTATTGTGGGAGTCTGTGAAACCCACAGACAGATGCATGTAAAGCTCTTCTGGCCCTGAATATGCAAGTAGCCAAGGACAGAAGGGAAAAAAAGCAGCGCTGGGGAATGACAGCTCATGCATACTCATCCTCTGGCTGGGATAAGCAACACTGCAGGGAGGGATGGTTAGTCTTGGCAGGAATGTCAGCATGGAAAAACCACAGGCTCTGCTTGACCCAAAGCCCCCAACCAACCTGTCACACAGGATGCAATGGAAGCAGCTGGAAGACAAGCGGGTGGGGGGGACAAACAAGGTAGGCAGCCCCTGAGCACCAGACACACCTCACAACTGGTTGTGATGAGGAGCTGAACTCCCACATTCTGGATTGCACTTGATAAGATCAGCACCTAGGGTAGGACCCACCTCTTGGCTGCTGCCTGACAGCCTGAGGGAGCTCAGTGGGTCATGGGGAGGGATGGTCCCCTACCAGTCCAACAGGCAGAGCAGTCTGTGTGAAAAGGGAAGCAAAGCATCCCTTTTCCAGGGCTTTTTGGGGTCAGTTTGGTCCTCTGTGCTTGCATAGGATTCTTCAGCTTGTGAAGCTAAACTCCTCTGATGTTTGCTTGCAGTACTGCAGGGGAGAAGCCCATGTAGAGTCCTGGAGCAGCACAGAGAGAACCTGTTAGATGTGTGTGTGTTTTTCTTTATGTTTCCACCAGGAGGATGTTGAAGTTAACACTTGTCACTGTAGAGCAGGGAAGGCCCAAGAGATGGTCCCATGCATGGGGAGAGCAAGGTACAGCCCTTAAAAGGAGCACACGCAGACAGAGCTCCAGGGGCTCCATTCTCAGCAGTCATTCCTCCTTTTTGCCACATTCCCTATGGCTCTACTACACACCTGGACTAAGCAACATGACCTACAACATCTAACCATGACTCTGAGCTGCAGGGAAAGGCAAATCCTTCTGTGCAACCACATTTGCATTGCTAGTACCATTCCATGCTTCACTTCTCTCCCTAGCTGCTGCTGTTATTCCTCTTCAGGTGACAAAAGTGTCTCTCGAGGTCCATCTCTCCAGCACAGAGACCCATGGGAGCCACTGTAGGCCATGAAGCTTGGCCAGAGCAGCTCCAGCTGCACAGCACAGGAGCCAAGTCCTTGGGGGGACGTGGGGAGGAGGGTGGGTTGGAGCACATGAGTGGGGAGAGGAGGCCAAGCTGTTGCCAACAACAGGCACCAGGTGGGATGTGTGGGATCTCAATGACTCTTTCCTTTCCAAACCAGCCTCACTGAAAACTATAAATTAATCTGCTCATTAAATATTCATGTGAGAGACCAGGGGAGCTCCAGCTGTGCAAGCAGAGGAGTGGCTATGGCTTCTTCCGGAGGTAGTTGGAAGGGATCCAGCCCTCCCAGCATGGTCCCCCAGCCAGGACCTTGCAAAACCACCAACCACTGCTGTTCTTCTCACGAACTTCAAACAAAGTCCCTTCCTTAAAGCTGTTGGTCTCCTCATCGCCTTCAAAATCTGCCACTGCCACGTAGAGAGCTTCCCTGGTGATGTCCATGCTGGAGATGGGGGTTGAGGACCTCTCCTTGGCTTCCCCTCTCTCCACTGGTTTGGATATGACCTTTGGGTTTATGCTGCTTTTCGCTTTGGCTTCATCTTGGATGGAGGCAGAGAGGAATGGTTTGGCTTTTGGAGGAACCAGCATAGGCCTCCCTGGCACCATGGATGACCTGATCTCAGGTGCTTCCCGTGCTGGAGCCCTCAGCTCCCCTGTGGGGTTGGAGCCAGGACCGCCTGTTTTCTTGGGGGGTGGTGGCCTGCGAGGTGGCACAACAGGGCGCTGTGGTGGGGTGTCCCTGGCACATGGAGGGTTTGCTGGGCCCAAGGGAGATTTGGGCAGCACTTCCTTTGTGGCATGGCTGTCCAGCTTGGGCAGGGGTTTGCTCTCTGTGCTTGGTCGCTCCAGGAACCTTCCAGAAACCTCTGCAGACACCATGACATTGCTGAAGCTTTCTCCAGCAGTGGTGTCCTGCTCAGAGGGTTTCTCAGGGCACTTTGCAGGTCTCAGCTTGCTCCTCAGGCTGCAAATGTCCAGTTTGTCATCAGCTGGAGGTGGGTCAGTCCGGGGGGATGCAGCAGGTTTTGGCCTGATCTGAGGTCTTGACTTCAAGAAGGGATTCTGGGTGATTGGCTCAGGTTTGTCCTCCACAGGCTCAGCTTTTGGCTTGGTTGGCTTGACAATGGGCCTCAGGTTTGGCTTTTTCACCTCCTTGGCTGACACCTTATGGCCACATTCCAGTCCCATTTCGTTCTTCAGCTGGAAGAGTTTAGCCTTCTCTGGTTTGAGCTCTGGCTTCTTGCTGTCCTTGGGGGCTGCTGAC
This sequence comes from Acanthisitta chloris, assembly GCF_000695815.1. Taxonomy (NCBI): domain Eukaryota; kingdom Metazoa; phylum Chordata; class Aves; order Passeriformes; family Acanthisittidae; genus Acanthisitta; species Acanthisitta chloris. The sequence continues at coordinate 26,460 of NW_008666526.1, read as the reverse complement.
TGCTTGGGTGGAATCATTGGCAAAATCATGCCTGGAGGCTTGGGGGGAGGTCTTTGCCTCTCTAGTAATTCACCTTCTGATTTGATGATGGACTCCTTCCTGGGTGGCAGGCTGGGCTTCTCCTCCGTGTCACGCTCTGAGATCTCTTCATAGCCCCCAGCAAATGACAGGTCCCCACTCTCAGGAGCCTTCCAGTCTTTGGGCCACCTCCCAGTGCAGTCCATCCCGTTGGGAGGAGCCTCTGGAAGAGGTCGGCATGGACCCGTGGCCTCCTCACTGGCACTGCTGTCGGCCGCGGCGTCACTGAGCCGGAGCTGAGCCATCTCGGTGGGAAGGGGAGCCAGGAAGTTTGGTCTGGATGCATTGCTGGTTTTCTTGTACTTATCAATGAAGGTGGCAGGAGCCCAACCTTCCTTCTCCTCAATCTGGATGTACCACCAGCCACTCAGGTTCTTCTCAATAACCTGCCAAGGGGAAAGGAAAGCTCAGACATGGGGCTGCAACCAAAGCAGTGTGGGCAGCAGGGCCAAGGAGGTGATTCTCCCCTTTCTGCGCTGCTCTGGTGAGACCACACCTGGAGTCCTGCACACAGTTCTGGTGCCTCCAACATGAGAAGGACCTGGAACTGTTGGAGCAAGTCCAGAGGAGGTCATGGAGCTGATAAGAGGACTGAGGCACCTTCTGTATGAGAGTTGAGGTTGTTCAGCCTGCAGAAGGGGAAGTTGTGTGGAGGTCTCAGAGCAACCTGCAGCATCTGAAGGGGCTACATGGAAGCTGCAGAGGGACTTTGTTAGGAACTGGAGTGACAGGACAAGGAGTAATGGGAATATTTCAAAGAAGTTTTCCCTGTGAGGGTGGTGAGACACTGGCACAGGTTGCCCAGGGAGGCTGTGACTGCCCCAGCCCTGGCAGTGTTCAAATCCAGGTTGGCTGAAGCCTTGAGCAACCTGCTCTGGTGGGAGGTGTCCCTGCCCAGGGCAGGGAGTTGGGGCTGGATGATCTCTAAGCTCCATTCCAACCTCTTAACGTACTGTGACACTATGAAATCCATGGGGATGCTCAGTGTCTCCAAACAGAAGTCATGGCCTTGAAGTGCCTCTCCAGCCAAAAGTCATGGGATCACAGGACTGGCATCCTGATGGGAGGAGAACCTGACAGGGAAGGAGATCAGCGTTCCATGGGGCTGAGGAACGGCACAGCTATGACAAGGAAATGCTTCCAAGCTGCGCCAGGAGCCGGGAATGGGATCCTCGCGCCGTGGCCACCGCGCGGCACTGTTGGAGCGCTGAACAGGCAGCGATGCTGCTCGGATCGCACAGCTCCAGCCTCTGCGGCTCCGCGAGAGGGGATGGAGCCTGGGAGGGGCTCACCGGGGCAGCCCTAAAGGGAAAATCCTCCTGGAGAGGCGTAAATCACATCAGCACACGGAGAAAGCAAAATCCCATCTGCAGGAAGGATTCTGCCAGCAAACAGTGTGCCAGGAAAGCAGCTCTGGCAGGGATTTTAACTTCACACCTGGCCTAACTAGGAGAAAAACTACCATTTCTATCCCCTACTTGTGCTTCGGTTTTAGTTTCGATTAGGTCACACACACCTGGGGGGCAGGAGGCCACCAAGAACACTTGTGAGCTCAAAGAGGTTTCTCTTCCACTCTAGGAGAGCCCTGAGATGTCAACATTTCACAATCACATCACCATGCCCAGTTTTCACCTTGAACATCGTGGTGAACAGATCTCCTCCTGCCTGAAACAGGTCCCAGGACAATGGGAGTCAGGAGCACTGCACTGATGTGAAGATGTGTGAAGGGAAGATGAGAGTCTCACCTCTACTTTCATTCCTGCCTGGAAGCTGATGCCATCAGGAATGGTGGTCTGGAAGTCAGCAATGGTGTAATACTCCTCTTCCACTTGAGGAGGGACAGGAGGTTTAGGCAGATTCAGACCACGTGGCTGTGACAAGGAAAAAGATAACCCATCAGTGTATTTCTACAGCAGGTGTGCCACAGCATCCCCACAGGATGCAGGAGACACTTGTCAGCATGGCCAGGGACAGGGACAACATCCCAGGAGCTCCTTTCAGTGCTCCTCTCCCACTGCATTTGCCATTGCTGATCTCCTCCATCAGCTGGCACTTACTATGGTGAGGTCTCGGCGAGGAGGTGGTCTCTGCCTCATCTTTGGTGACTCTGTGGAGGAAGAATTGCAGATACTGTTGAGTTTCTTCTGGCTTTTGGTCACACGTGTTCACAAAAGATGTCTGTCTTCCCAAGTCACTGTTACACGTGATGGGGCACTGCTGTCCTGGTGGTGCTGAACACCTCCTGCCCATGGGGAAGGGCTGAGGGTATTGGCCTTGGTTAGCCTAGAGAAGAAGCTCAGGGGTGACTTCATGGCTCTCTGCAACTCCCTGACAGGGTTGGAGAGAGGTGGGGGATGTCTTTCCTGTCATGGCTGCAGGGAGAGGACTGGAGGGAATGGCCTTGAGCTGAGCCAGGGCAGAGTCAGATTGGATGTCAGGAGAAATGTTTTCCCTGTGAGGGTGTTCAGGCACTGGGATATTGCCCAGGGAGGTGGTGGAGTCACCATCCCTGGAGGTATTTAAGAGGCATCTGGATTTGCTGCTGGAGGATATTGTTTAGGGGTTGCAGCAGTGACAGGTTAACGGTTGGACTGGATGATCTTAGAGGTTTCCTCCAACCTTGATGATTCTAATTCCTTGGTTTGCTTTGCTTGTGTGTGTGGTTTCTCCTTTCCCTATGAATTGTCTTTACCTAAACCCATGACTTTCCCGCGTTTCACCCTTCCCATTCTCTCCCCCAACACTGGTGGGCAGTGAGTGAGCAGCTGAGTGAGGCTTGGTGGCTGCTTGGGGTTAAACCACAACACTCCCTCAAAAGCTGCAGGGAAGGTTGGGCTAGAAATGTCACCCACCTCCTCCTGCCCAGCACTTACTGCGTCGGCTGTCAGCACCGGGCAGGGCCCGGGGGTCGAACCTGCTGTCCCTTGGGCCACCAAGCCCGTCCTTGTCCCTGCTGGCCACAGGCTGCTGCCGGGACAGGCCATCCAGATCCAAGGCACAGGAGTGAGCAGAGGAGCCTGACCCCAGCTTCTGGGAGAACATGTCTCCATTGCCCTTCCTCAGGTAGGAGGCAGGGGCCCAGCCCTCCTGGCCCTGGTACCTGTGGGGGCAACAACAGCAATGTCACTACACAGAGTTCCTGTGCTGCACCAGGGCATGAGCTCTTCCTTGAGGTCCAATGGTGTGGACCCATCAGACATCCCTGGAGCCACAGCTCAGGACACACTTTGACTGAAGGTACTATTCACCAGGTGCTCTGTAGCACGTGGAGAGCTCCCACACAAGGTGGCCACAACCAGAGGGACAATGGCTGGGAATGGTGTGAAGCTCCACTTTGTTTTTGCCTCAGCAGTGGCACTGGTTCAGGAATGAAACAGAAGGAAAAACCTTCTGCTGCTGGGATTGATGTACCTGGCAGCCTGGATCCCTTCCCTGCTCTGAATGTGTTTAGGAGGGAAAGTAGCCCCATGATCTGATGGAGAAACCACATCCAGTCTCCCTGCCATGCCAGGGACTCCTGTGCCAGCAGCAGAGCCTCTCCTCACTGGCAGCCACTACTCTGAGATGGCACCACTACTGAGCTTGTAATGGCCTTTAGAGCTCTTGTGGCAGCTCTCCTCTGCTTCAGAAGTCAATGGATGTGTTTCTGGGGCTTTGTTGCTGCCAAGACCACAGGTTCAGGGTAAGGTTAAGAAAACTGCACTGTGTGCTTCCATCCTGATCAAGTTTGGCCAATTGCTGGGCCACAAACTGCTTCCAGCAGAAAACAACTATCAGCTCAGGATGATCTGGAGCCTTTGGCTCAGCACACCTTGCACACAGCAGATCCGGCCCAGACAATGGCCCTTCTCTGCAGGAGTCTCCTAACAGAGCCAGAGGATCCAGCCTGAGACACTCACTGGTTTTCCCATCAGCAACACATGACCTAATACTAATGCTCCCACACCAGCTCCCTCTGCACTGCTGGGGCATGTGATGCTGTGACACAATCCACCTCTCAACCCAGGAAATTGGTGGGTTTTAAAGCTTTTTAACAAAATCTATGCTTGGATGTCAACTGGTCCTTGTAAGGATGGAGAAAAATGAGTTCTGGTACTCTGCCCTCCCCAACACCCCAGACTTGCCCTTGGACTGTACATCCCACATGCTTTGGGTCACTGCTTTGCACAGTCCCAGCTGCAGTGCCAAGGAAGAGCAAGAGGTAAGCACAATACCTGATTTTCCACCAGCCCTCCAGGTTCTTCTGGATCACCACCACCACAGCCCCTTTGTCCAGGTTCATCTCATCTTGGTCTCTTGCAGTGTAGGGGTAAATCACGGTGTACTTCTCCTCTGGGGACAAGAAAGTGCAGTTCCATGGAGATAATATTTGATGGTAACTTGGACTCAGGTGAAAATGGTTAAGTGCTTTCTATAAATGATAATTCTTGGAACATAGGTGCAAACAGGCAGAGATACACAACCATTCAGGAGAGCAATGACAGTGAAATATATTCCAAACCAAACCCAGATGCATTTGGAAGTGGAAACTCTGGTGAGCTACTCCAGCCCAAGGAGAAGTTGTCTGAACCAGTTCCTCCTCTCCCTTAGGACTATGTCTTCTATATGACAGTCCTCCTTTCACCTGCTCATCACGGAAGCTCTTCCATGCATCCATTTCACTTCAGATTTCTTTCTCAGAGCCTTTAAAGAAGATCTGTCCTCTATAGGGGGAGAGAAACCCCATGGACATGAGGGAGCAACCCCAGACAACTCTCAAACCACTCTACAGCAGCAGGTCTACAGGAACTTCCCTGTTCAACAGCTGTGTCCCCCAGGACATTGGTCAAAGCTGTGTGGGGAGCCTGGCGAAGACTCTGATGTCCTGTCCACAAAGGATATTAAGCAGAGATGTGGATGTTCCTTCAGGAGGAAGGGGAAACATCCTAACAGCTACATGGACAACATGTCAGAGAAACAGGTCCATCTCCCTCACCTTGGCCTGTCCTCTCTGGAAGAAACACAGGAGAATAATTGCCTGTACTTAGGTAGAGAAGGTCATCTGGGGAAAAATCTGCCTCCCAAATCCACACCTGTGGGCATTCATATATCCCCACCATGCAGGTTTCCTGGCTTTGTCTCCTGGGGGGACCACAGCTCTGGAAGGGCCTGATTTCCCACCACATTCATGCAGATGAGTCAAAGCAGAGAATGTCCTGTCACATCCAGCAAGGCCAAGCTGGGTCTTCTCCTCCTGACCCCACCTGAGGCACCAATCCCAGGCCATGGCTCACAGTTACTCTTACAGGAGCTAAGGCAGCAGTTGGAAGAATTCTGCACACATGTGTTGGGGAAAAGCAGAAACTCCTGTCTCTGAACCCAAAACAAGCCTCAAAATGTGAGCAGGAGCAGCTGATGGAGCAAAGTGATGTGGATGTGAGTGAACTTGATGGAAGGCTGAGGAGCAGGTATGGCTGAGGACACACACTGAGGGCTGACACAAGCAGAGCTCACTACATGCAAAGCAAACCAACATGCACACAAAGCTCCAAGCACAAAAATATGGGTGAGTCTCTGTGAAGTCCACCTTGACCCCATCCACTGGTGTACAAGTCCCCAAGAGTCCGACGGCGGCCAACGTGCCTGGGCAGGGACCAGTATCTCCATGGGACTGGGAGAAGCATGTTGGGGAAGCAGGAGAAGGACAAGAGAGGATGTGAGGAGGCAGAACTTCAGGTCCAAGAAGACACAGGGTTGACACCAGAGTGGAACAGAGACTGTTCTCACCTGGAGCTCTCTGAGGGCTCTCCCTGAACCTCCCTCCCACCTCCACCTGCCCAGATGAGGGGTTGAACCAGCTACTGCACTGCTCTGAGCACACAGTGGGCACTAGGAAGGATGTGTTCTCCACGGATGTTTTAGATCTCTTCTAAGCAAAGGCTGCAACCTTGTTATTCCATGAGTTCACACGTGCTCTTTGTTCTGCATGTGTTGAAGACACATGAATTGTCCAAGGACCTGTGCTTTACTCCTCCTCCAGTGCAGGTAAGATAGCTCTCTGGAGCCTAAAGGAGGCTCTGGGATGATAGGAGTGAGCATTCCCTGGAGGTAGCACCTTCAGCCCCTCTGTGGAGGAACAGAGAGCCCAACAGACACACCAGCAGTATCCAGCTGCAGCACTGGTGCAGAGCACTGGGCGGGCAGGACCATTCCAGGCAGCATGTGTAGGTTTGTCCTTCCCTGGGCTCATGTCCTGCCCATTTCAGGGAGGGTGATGCAGTGCTGCCAGCAGTTCTGTGCAGTTCAGCTGGAGGAAGCTAGGACAGGGGATGTTTAGGTTGGATATTAGGAAGAGATTTTTTACAGAGAGAGTGCTCAGGCATTGGAATGCGCTGCCCAGGGAGGTGGTGGATTCACCATCCCTGGAGGTTTTTAAGACGAGACTGGATGTGGCACTTAGTGCCATGGTCTAGTAACCACGGTAGGGTTGGACTTGATGATCTTGGAGGTCTCTTCCAACCTGGTTGATTCTATGATTCTATAATTCTATGACAGGTATCTCCAGAAACTTCTTACCTTCATCAGGCTGCATGGAGAACTCATCCTGGACACCATCCTGAGCCTCCAGGCAGGTCGCTGGTACCCAACCTTGCTCCTCCAACGTGCTCACAAACCACCAGCCTGAGAAGAAAACAGCAGGTAGCTCAGCCAAGGACTCACCCCAGCCAAAAACTCCTTCTCTCCCTCCAAACCACAAGTCTTGGGGGCTGTGACCTCTCTACATGGGAAGCTGGGGTGACCCCAAAGCATCATAGCCAAGCCCAGACAGCAGCATGGGAGAACTGCAGCTGAATGGCATCTCAATGGACAATTCCTTCCCCAGGAAAACCAGGAGAGGCTCTGAGAGCTGAACGGGTCCAGCTATTGCATTGCTTTACTTTTCTCCCCCCTTCACGGCTCATTTTCCCTCCGTGGGGGTCAGTAAGCCCAGACTAATTAGCAGAGCTGAATGCCCAGGCAGTGAATCGATAGGTGACTCCTGCTGTGCTCTCCTTCTCTACAGTTCTGGAAACAGCAGCACTGAAAAGCTACCAGCAAAAGAAGGATTAAAACAGCTCTCCCAGAGGAAACCCAGCCAGCTCCACAGTGGCTACAAGCAATTCTGGCCCCCCCCGAGTGTCCAATCAAAATAAACATGGTGTTTAATGGCTATTAAAAGCACAAGCTATTGGTGTCTTCAGGGGGAAATATTAGATGCTGAGCATTATCCTCAGATCCTCAGCAGTGAGTTATTTAGGAAGACAACTAGATTGTCAGGGAGGGAATCAGCTACCAGGAAAACCACGGCTGACCTTTGATAAATGATTTTCCATAGCTTTTGAACTGGCTGTGCTAATAGATTTCACTTGCTTCAGGGTTGCTTTGATTTTTGTCATTCTCCAACAGAGCTGCTAGTGCAACTGATCCTCTGGGGAGTGACTTGCCAGAGGTTGAAAATCTATTTTCATGATTTAACTCCTCTCTGGCCCATGCAACTCCTGTAAACTTCAGGGAATAAATACCCCTTTCCACCCAACTCCTGAAGTTGGGCCCATGACATGACTTGACCCCTTTGCAGAGGTTAAGAGCAAGTTGAAGTGTTGAAGCGAGCAAATAGGTCAGAGCCTGCTGTGCTCCATGTTTGGGGCTTCCTTGTGTTTGGAGGCAGGAGTTGGGAATGCACAACGGGGGCTTTCATGGGCACCATGGGAGTTTTCCCCTCTGACAAGAAAACAAGCCTGCCAAGTCCAGGAATGGCTTTTGTCCTCAGGACCCACCAGCCAAGCACGAAGAAGCATAAAGTAGAGACTGCAGAAGATGCTCAGCACATGGGTTGATCAGATCCTTCCCTCAGAGACAGCCCTGAAGTCTTGTCCTGACTCATACAGACTAACTCTGCTACATGTCCCACCTCAGCTGGCCATCCAAGGATATGCTCCTTGGAGACTGTTTTGCTTAATCATAGAATCATAGACTCATCAAATGAAATCATCAAATCTAACCATGAAAGGTCCTATTAGAAGACACTGACAATCCAGGATTGCTGTTCCTGCCCCAAATCCCTTTGCCAAGCCAAACTCTCTGTACCTGATTCGTTCTTCTCAATGATATCCACCAACTGGCCCACGCACAAGCTGATCTCGGAGCTCTCCTGCTTCTGGTAGTCAGCCACCACGACATACTGCTCCAGCACCAAGGGGTCGACCGAGGCAGAGTCAGCTCCTGCACAGGGGGGACAAGAACTGACCCAAGTGCCAGGGTCAGCACAGGCCACCACTCCCTGCTGGCCTGAGAGCAGCTCCAGGACACCCCAGTGCGAGAGATGTGAGCCAGAGACTTGGGCAGAATGAGGAGGAGAGAGATCAGACCAGCAGCCAGGTGAGGTGGGTACAGCCAGGTGAGACCCTTTGCTTGCTACCCACCTTCCTGCTCACCAACAGAACCATCCAAGCAACATCACCACCACCACCAATGCAAACAGCAGCCTAATCCTTGCTGTTGGAGACTGAGGGGGCTTGAGGGACCTTCCTGAGCATCAGTTGTCCCAAGGCACAGACCAGCCCTGACCCCAGCTCCAAACACACAACCTGCAGTGGGTTTGGACCATGACCTCAACTCAAAACACACAACCTGCAGTGGGTTTGCACCACCTCTGACTCAACTCAAAACACACAACCTGCGGTGGGTTTGGACCATGACCCAACTCAAAACACACAACCTGCAGTGGATTTTGCTGAGCCCAAACACCCAGGTGGAATGTGTTTGTAGGCAGAGAATCATCCCATGTCCTCAACACTCTGGTGTATTGGCATCACGGCTTGCTCTGCTCTCTGCACAGCTTCTCCTGCTGCAGATCCCAATCCCAGGGCACAAATGGGGAAAAATATCCCAAAGAGGAGCAAAAGAACAAGGACACAGCAGGAACAAAGCTTTCCTGTGGTCGGAATGAGGTCGGCACTGGAGGAGAGCCAGGAGCGACCGGATCGCCGGGAGCAGAGCTGGCGGCAGATGGCACTGCGGGACAAGGACGGGACACTGCGGGATAACCGGGACACCGGGAACACTGCGGGACATGCAGGACACTGGGAGCAGCATCCAGGCTGGTTTGTGCTTTGCCAGCACGTTTTCCTTTAGCAGAGAGCCCTGGATATGGATCCTCCTTGGCCTGGCAGCACTGCAGCAAAGCTTCCCACTGGATCTGCCTCTGCTTCAGAAACACAGCCCTGAGTTTGTCCCCACACACCAAGCAGTTCCCTTTCCCCATGTGTATTCAAGGCTGGATGTGTCCTGGGCACCCATGGAGTGCTCAGGGCTTGGCAGGATGAGACATTGCTGGTGCTCAGAGCCCATGGACAATCCCTTGGGCACAGCTGCCCACTGAACTGGCACTGGGGTACCCAGAGCATCAGAGCAGTTGTCCCATCTGCCTCCAAAAGCCTCCAAGAAGGTGTCAGAAAGTCCTGGCCAAGACTCCTCTCCAAGCCCTGATTTTGGCCTCCAAGCCCGCACTCTGCCTTGCAGCTTCCCAACCTGTCAGAGGAACACACTGCTGTATCATCCTCTTCTCCCCTGGGGCAGGGAGATTTAATTATTGCTTGCCAAGGACTTTGGAAATAGCAGAGTATTAATTACTACAGCACAAGTGATCCAAAAGAATCTCACACCTGATTGCAGGTGTTAAGCTGAATTTACAGGGTCTGTGCACTACTCTGAGTCTCAGGTTCTGGGTTGGGGCAGAAATCACATCTGGCCCAGCCTCTACCTGTTACAGCACAGCAAATATACAGGACAATCACCTCTCAGGCTCCAAGGGGGGGTGAAATTCCACAGAGAGAGGTGATTCCTTGGGACAGTTAGGTGAAATGCCGCAAAGAATTCAGCCCATGCTATCAGGCCCAAGTTTCCATGGCAAGTGCACCAGCACCATGGGCTGCCTCATCATGAGAGGTCTCAGCCTGACCAAAGATCTTTCCCATGGGGGAACATATTGCAGGGCATAGGTTCTTCCATAGGAAACCTAAGGCAATGCCATACTCATCCCAAAAGGCTATGAGGAGAGGTGTATAAGATCTAGCAGGTCTTCAGCAAACCTAGGATGCTCTGCAGCCTCACAGAGACATCCTGTGCACCAGGTCACAACTTCTCCAACTGGTTCTGAGAAATCATGGCCACAACCAAGCCTTAAACTAACAATGTCTCTCCAGGCCAGTGGTATTTAAAGGCAGAAGAGGCAAATTGCCTGTGTTAAGCTGCTATAAACAGCACTCTGCAGAGCTCCAGGTGAGCTGGCCAAGTGCAGAGGATCTGGCACTGCTAATGAAAGCTTCCACCACACCAAACCCCACAGGTGGGGCACCAGACAACTAAAAACAGCCTCCTAAAGTAAATGGTGGACACTAGGACTATGTGTTCTACCAGCTCTATTAAAGGTTTGTACTTAAAGTGATCTGAGGATCTACCCAACCCCTGAGAGTAGAGTAACAGCTACAGGAAGAGGTAAGTACTCTCTGCCTCCCTTGCTGTAATTACATTGCTCTGAGGCTATTTGTAGTTCCAGCAGCCAATTCTGGAGCCTCCAAAGGAGCTATTAAAGCAGCTAGAGAAGTGGTAAACTGAGCTTGGAGGAAGGAGTAGGAGTTAATTTCAGAAGCATCTTCACCTGGTATAATCATCCTCAACCACAGAAATACACACTAAAGGTTAAAAAAAACATCCTGGGTAGGAGCAGACTTGGGTTTCTCAAAAACAGCAAGAAAGTTTCCCAGCTAAGATAGGAGACAGCGCTGAAACTCTGCAGCTGGGGAGGAGGAATTAGGCCAGTCCAGAGCTCACAGGAGAGTGAGTTTTGCAGGCAGTTTAGGCAGGAGCACAGACTGTGCAATCCTGAACACTCCCAACCTGTGGGACTGACATAGATGTGACCTAGAGAAGAGGTTTGCATCAAGTCAAGAGGTGCCCTGGAATGGGCTTGCTGAACTGATGCTCACCCTGGATGCAGGAAAGCCACCTGGGAGATGTTCAGCACAGCCCAGAACCAACACAAGACAAAAAGCATAGAAATCCTCAGAACAACCTTGAGGACTGATGTGATCACTACTTTGAGACATACCTAAATCAGTGGCCAAGTCAGTCTGCAGAGTCCCAGAGCCTGGGGAATAATCTACCCCTCTGCAAGATGCAGGGATGGAGCCCAGGCCTTTCAATGACAAAAGCCTAAGCACATATACCAGAGTCTCCTTGAACCAGCAAATATCTCCTGAGTGTCTTGGCCACCCCAGGAGGCTGAGGGCAGGCAGCACTTTAACCCACTTCCCATCTCACTGTTTGCTTAAGTCCCATTTCCACACAGGGCTTGCTGCTGCCAGGAGCTTGGAGCTTTTTCCAACACTCTCCTCAAGAGCAGTTCACCTCCTTTCTGGCACTGCTGGGAGAAATCAGCAGCTGGAGAAGTGTTTATTGGGAAATTCTCATGACTTTTGTTTGGTAGCAGCTGTTGGATGACCTCTCCTCACAGAGATCCTGGATTGAAGGAGGCTTTTTGTGCCTTGCTGCATGTTTGAGACCTCAAAGCAGCCCTGGCTGGAGAAACTGATGTACCATCAGGGGCTTCTCAAGGTGTATAAGGAGTTGGGGTGGTAGCAGCAGAAGAAAACTGTTTCTGCTACCAGAAAAGGCAAGACAGTGAGAAGAGTTTCTGAACATGTCTAGCATGAGGCACCAACTCTTCGTAATCCCTGTGGGGTCTGGCTTGGATGTCATCCAAGCTCTTCCCATTCCCTCCTTCTCAATGGTGTCCAGCCACCAGCATCCCAAAGAGCATTTTCTATTTGACCTCAGCAACATCCCTGTGTCCCTCACAAACTCACCATGCCAATGGGATGCAGAGGGAAACTGTCCCTGCAGTGGGAAGGCAGGATGAAGCTGTGTACACAAAGAGGAGAAAAGCTCCTGCTTCTCCAACAATTCAGGGTCCTTCAATTGAGTTCCGCCCTCAAAGAACTGAGTTCTGCAGCAGAAATTGTATTCCTCTTCTCAACTCCTCTCTTGCCTAATGTAAGTGAGCAGGAGGCAAAGTGATCTAAGCACACACTGAGC
>NW_008666526.1:11849-14237 GCF_000695815.1 Acanthisitta chloris | reverse complement strand
GCTGCGGCAGCACACAAGAGGTCTCAGGATGAGGGAGGTTCTATCTCTACTTTAAATTTGTTTTAGAAAAGAGAGAAGGAAAATTTCAGCCTGTTTTTGTCCCCACCCAAGCCAGATGCTTCCCTCTGCCTCCAAACCTACCACTTCAGAGCAAGAAAGACACTCTGTGCTTGCAAATGGCTCTGAGAGCTTTAACATGACCATCCCAATGTCCTGCTTTGAGAGATGAGGAGAAACTGTTGTCCAAAGGTTTTAACCATCCTGGTAATACCCTGTTAGACCAAGAGGAGAGCATCCAGCTATGACCTGCCTGTGAGAACAGGCCCAAACCAGGAGCCACTTCAAGCTGACAACATCAGAGCTTTCCATCTGCATTCTACAACTAGTCTCAGTGAAGGCATCGGAACACTGAAGGAAGGATAACCTGCAGCTCCAGTGGAAAAGGAAGTGGAATCAAGTCTTTGAGTCTCCTCTGTACCTTTTCTCCCTCCTCCAAGAGCAACCCACTCACCCACAAGTGAATTTGCTCACACACGTTATGGCAGTGCCAACTCTCTGGCCAAAACCCTTTCCACAACCTATTTCAGCACAATCTTCATCCAGCCAAGGCTCAAACCTTCCTTCCCAAAGAATTCTGTAGTTCAAAGACACCTCCCCAGTCCACAGATCAAAGGCTCTTCTACTCATCTCTCCTTCTCCTCTTTCTGGGAAGCTCAGATAACCTTAAAACCCATCAACTAGGTCTTTCAGAGATGTTCCCTTCTATGAGGGGCAGAGGTAGAGCATCCCAGACCCAGCCATCCTCCCAAAGGCTCCAGCTGGTGCCATCAGGAAGCAGAACTGCATGGAAAGACTTTCCACCTCACACTGACCACCAGGCAGCTTGGTCATTCCTCTGGACCTTTGAAACTTTGAATCCCCATCCCTGCAGACCTTCAGCCGAGCCCCAGCCCCAGCACTCTGCACCTCCACTCTGCTACCATCCCATGTCCACCAGCAACCACAGAAAGCTAGAGCAGGTGTGACAGCTCCTTGCAGGGTGTCTCCCCAGCAGAAGGCAAAGCAAGAGCAAAGGGAGGTAAGTAGTGTTAGTACCTCTCTGCAGGAAAGAGGATGTTCTCTGGATAAACCCTGAGGGAGGAACAAAACCAGGGAAGACAAGGCATGAGGTGGGGAATGACCTTGGGGGTGGCAACAACTCCATGAGTGAAAGGGGAGGCCAGAGCAGTGTAGAGCTGTGGGCATCTAAGCCACCTTCATGTGCACCACAGGGGATATGGAATGGGGAATGGGAGGCTGTAGTGAGATCCCAGGGGGGTGGAGGGGGCACACCGTGTTGGGAAACCCATAGGGGAGCACAGCAGGGGGTTGGTTGCATGGGGCTGGGCCCTTGCTCCAGTACAGGAGGTGGTGGCAACTGTGGGTGAAAGGAGGAGTTGGTGTAATCAGCAGAGAAGAAAGGAGTTCTTACCAGACCTCTTCTTTCCAATGGGCTCCCTGAAAAAGAGAAGGAAGAGCATCAGCAGAGGGAAGGGGCAATTGGGTTGTTGGTCAAGTGACAAACCCACCCAAGAGAAGAGAAGGCTGAAGAACTTTGCCTGGACAAGAGAAGCTTGTGTGGAGACCTCAGAGGAACCCGTCAGGAGCTGAAGGAGCTGTGGATTGGGCTGATCAGGCAGTAGAGTCAGGAGCTGGGGAGGCCTAAGCCCCCAGAACTGCTCCCAGCATAACCCACAGCTCCCACAGGAGTGACACCAGTTTGAAAACAGACAAAGAAGGAAATACTGAAGTTCCTCCATGTCCTGTACCTCTCTCGGGGACAAGGCTGGGGAGCAGAGGGGAAGGGGCAATCATTTATGCCCCCAAACAGCCATTAAAATGTTGGAGAAGGGATGGACACCAGGGCTGTGCAGCAGAAGGGCCTCCAGGCCAGACAAGAAGGAGCTATGGGTCATTGAGGACGCAATGCGGCAGCATCAGCCCAAGTCCTCTCACCATGGCCAGCACTGGCCACACCACTGATGGGTCAGAAACCACAGGCTCTGGGTCACTTCTCTGAGCTGAATGAGGCCAGAAACATGGTTGCTGGAGAGCCTCAAACCCAGGGCACAAGCAAAACCCTCTGTAGGCACAATGAGATCCGGGGCATGGCATGATTTAAAACCAAACACCAAACCAAGGCAAATATGGGCCCAGAAAAAACCTCCAAAAGTCCAAGTAACCTCAAAGTAACAAACCAAAACACTCAAGCAGGCTGAAACCCAGAGAGATGCACCAGACCTCTCCTCAGCCCAGCCACAGTGGTCCATGCTGCTGTGAAAGGACTCTCAGCACTCACAGAATTCACCACTCAGGCCTTGAAATGCTGCGGTAGCATGGGGTGATGGT
>NW_008666526.1:0-11509 GCF_000695815.1 Acanthisitta chloris | reverse complement strand
AATCCTGGACTATGCTTTGTTCTCTTCCAAGCTGATCTGCATTTTCAGCCTGTAATTAGTGTAGTCACTTTATTCCTCCAGAGCAAATGGTGATGAGTGGACTCAGCTGCCTCCAAATCCCACCTACTCATCCTGGGAACATGTTCTCCCATCCCTCCTTCCCTCTGCACCTCGAAACTCTGGTACTTACCCATGGAGGTATCAGTAACATCAAATGAAATGCAGTGAAGATGGACCAGAAACACATGGGACATTGATACCTAGAAACTGGAGACTGTTGAGCTCAGAGACCACAGACTGTGCAAAGACATGAACACCACGTCCCTGGTGCATAGCCCAAGGGAGGAATCCACTGGACAGAGCATTCCAAAGGCATTTCTAACCAGAGATTCTGTTGCAGAGTTAAATCAGAGCTTATTGATTAAGAAAGCCAAATTCATTTGTCCCAGCTCAGTGGTACAGAGGGGAAGGGAGGCAAGGCAAGGCTAGATGAGCACATGGAGATGAGCAGGTGGCCATGGCCCCCTCATGCTGAGCACTGAACTAGCTGCTGTTTTCCCCCTGCCATCTGCTAAACCTCTCAGTGTAACTCATCCCCGTTTCCTGGCCCTAGCTGCTCCCTCTGAGCGAGGGGGCAAGGGGGGAGCTGCAATTTCACTTTGCTGCTGGCTTGTTCCTGGCAGGGATACAAAGAGCTGCAGGTCTGAAGAGCAGAAGCCCCAGCACATCATCTCAGAGGGGACAGGAGCTCAGACAAGACAGGAAACAGCACTAAACTTCAGGCAGCACCTCCTCCTCCTCCTCCTATCCCTGTGGACCAGAGAAAGGCATCCAGCAGAGCTTGCATGCACAGCTGCCTGGAAACTGGTGGCTCCAGAAGAAAAGGAAAAGCCACTTTGCTTTCCACTGTGAAACTCATTTAGCTACAAGCCCCAGCCCAGCCAGGCTGTGCAGATGAGCCAGGCAGACCCAGCACAGTCGTAAGGCATCAATACACAGCTATGATTGTGTTGCCACCAACCAGCCCCACAGAGCTTCCCTGGTGGGAAAACCCAAGTTCTCCAGTTGCTTCCCAGAACTTTCCTACTGAAGACAAAAGTTCCTATGTGGCTGAGGTCTCCCTTAAAGCTCTGAGCCAACAAGACACAGTGAGCTCAGTTCAGTGTCCTTCAAGAACCTAAAATGCAATGCTGAAAGGGAAATTTGACACATGGACAATTCTTAGCACCAATGGATAATCCATGCCTCATATTTTTTAGGAGAAGAGAGTCAGGTTTCTCAAGCATCTTCTCTAGGGTAACAGCCAGCATCCCTCTGGATCCAGTGATAGGAAGGAGTGAGCTGGGAAGCACAAGGGCAGCAAGGGCAAAGCAAACAGCTTGGGAGATAAGTTGAGAACAAACACGGTAAGACTTTTCTTCACCAAGCTGTCAAGGACCTCTTAAACTACTTCCTGCAGGATGCTGAGGATACTGAAGGTCTTCATGGACTTACAGGGTCATCACTCAGGCAAGAAATGTTAATTAAAAGTCTAATTCTAAAGGAGAGTTCTTACCAGCTTGCTTGGCTTTAAACTCTTCCCTAAGGCACTCAGGTTCGGTGGCTGCTAGGCCAGGCAGACCCTGAGCTGCAGGGAGGTGGCCCTGAGGTTGCCATGAAGAAGAACCCAACCTTGCAGTGGGACTTACAGGAGGAAGGTGCCCCAACATGTAGCTCAGGGACCTCAGCACTCCATCCCTGCTGCCTCACAGCTCATGGAATAGGTGAAGAACATTGAAACACCAACACAAGGAAAACAACTCCAGCTGCTGAGAAACCACACAGGAGCCACGTCAAGATGAGATGGATCTGAGGTCAGCATTCCCAGAAATCATCTTCTGCATAAAAAAAACCCCAACCCCTCTCTTGTAAAATAATCCTTTTGTAATACAATAATGTCACCAAAATAGTTGTCAGGAGGTAGTTCAGCCTCTAAGCATTCAGCAAGTTTGGAGATGTTAGCAACATTTCTGGCTGAGAGCTGAGGTACAACAGAGCCCTTGTCTGGGAGAAATGATGTTTAGCAAATCCTCCAGCAAGCACTGAATGGAGCTCCTGTCCTACACTCCAGTGCCAGTGCTGCCCCTGTATTTAACTGCTGGAGAGTTGGCCGAGCTGAAGCCTCCAAAACCTTCCCTGTTAGCATGGAAAACCAAGTTCTCTGACCATGCAACTGGCACAAAGGGTATTTCTGCAGAGTGGATTCAACCCATGTGACATCTATCATCTATGAATGACCCTTCTCAGCAGAAAGGGAAGGAGACCACTATTTTGGAGCTAAGCTCCAGGCTGAGCTCCTGGTGGATGTGCACACAGGCATCAGGAGAACTGCAAAGCAAACACTTTGGAATACAAGCTGTAATTTGTCTGGATAGCAGGACATGACCCAAAAGCCACAAGCCAGCAAGGATCCTTATCCAAACCAACATCCATCAACGCACGGAGCTCTAGTCGACCAGAAAAGCTCCTGGAATTGTTTCCTAGATGGGGCAGCCACTCCATCCTGGAGTGAGGACCTGAATCTCCCTCTTATCTATGAAATCCCCTGGCACCTGAACCAGGATTTCATCCCCAAACACTACACAAGGTTGACAAGGAAAACTTTTGCTCCTGGCACAGCTCAGCTATGAGAAAAGGTAAGCACACTAAAAGCTTCAG
Source organism: Acanthisitta chloris (assembly GCF_000695815.1). Taxonomy (NCBI): domain Eukaryota; kingdom Metazoa; phylum Chordata; class Aves; order Passeriformes; family Acanthisittidae; genus Acanthisitta; species Acanthisitta chloris. The sequence goes on along the minus strand of NW_008666526.1, from coordinate 8,812 downwards.
GAAAGCAGGAAGAGGAATTATTTGCTTCTGGAAGACATTAGCTACGAGTTTGTATTTCCAATTTACGGAAACAAGGGAAAGGAGTAGATTTACTCCCTGTTTTAATGATGGAAACACATTTCTGCCCAGCATCCTCCTCTGGTGCTTTGGATCAAACACAAATCTTTGTCCCACAATGGCTACAGCACCATGGCCCTAAGCAGGAGATTTGGATTGGAAGGGACATTAAAGATCATGTAGTTCATGTAGTTCTAACCTCCCTGCCATGAGCAGGGGCACCTTCCACTAGCCCAGGTTGCTCCAAGCCCCATCCAACCTGGCCTCCCAGGGATGGAGCAGCCACAGCTTCCCTGGGCAACCTGTGCCAGTGTCTCAGCACCCTCACAGGGAAGAGTTTCCTCCTAATAGCCAATCTAACCCTCTTCTCTGTCAGTTGAAGCCATTCCTCCTTGTCTTGTCCCTCCAGGCCCCTGGAAATAGTCTCTCTCCTTCTTTCTTGTGGGCTCCATTCAGGCACTGGAAGACCACAATTAGGTGTCCCCAAAGCTTCTCTTCTCCAGGCTGAACAATCCCAACTCTCTCGGCCTTTTCTCATAGGAAAAGCAACTCATGGGAGTTACTCCATCCCTCTAACCACCATGGGCTGCCTAGGGAGGTAGTGGATTCACAATCCCTGGAGGTTTTCAAGATGAGACTGGATGTGGCACTTAGTGCCATGGTCTAGTAACCACGGTAGGATTGGACTCAATGATCATTGAGGTCTCTTCCAACCCAGTTGATTCTATGATTCTATGTTGATGCCCTTCCCCCTAGGAGAGACAAATTGGCCCAGTCAGATCACATCAGGCCTGAACCTCATTTCATCCCAGTTCTCCCTTCCCTGATCGATTGGGACTGGTGTCTACCTGGAGTCCTTGTCAGCCTGGATGCAGGAACCAATCCATTACTGCTCATGCCAGTGCCACCCACACCTAACTGCACAGCACTGGAGTTTCCAGGGCTTACTGACAGAGCCAGTGAGGCTGCTGCAGGCACAGCCTTATTAGCAGCACATGCTTTCCTCATCTGCTCAGCTCCCAGCTCATTGTGAGGCACCCTCCAGCCCTCAGGGCACCAACAGCCCTTGGCTGCTTCAGCTGGGACCTGTGTTCTGCCACCTCCTGCTCCCTCCAGTGATGCTTTCCCTGGCAGGCAGGAGCAGGGTGACTCCCTCTGCTCTTGGTACTCCACCCCAGCAAAGAAAACAGTCCCAGCAGCAGAACTGAATTGCCTTTGAAATGCCTCAAAATCCTCTCCCTGCAGCCAAGGGTTGTTTGGCAGCAATGACAGGAAGGTGAGTCGGGGGGTGAGCTAAGAAGGTGCCACACATAGAGAAAGGAAGGAAGAAAATAGCTTTTAAAGGCTGTGCTTGTGTCCCCACTGGGGGAAAAAAAGGGTTTATAAGCCAAAAGGTTCAGAACAACAACTCTAAGTGTCTTATGCATGCTCAATATCAAAAAGAAAGCAATGGAAGATGCTTTCAATTGAAGAGGTTTGGCATGGCCAGGGGTAACTCCTATCATAGAACCATCAAGGTTGGAGGACACCTCTAAGATCATCAAGTCCAACCATTAATTAACCTGTTACTGCTGCAACCCTCAAACCCTAAACCATATCCTCCAGCACCAGATCCAGATATCTCTTAAACACCTCCAGAGATGGTGACTCCACTGTGGGCAATGATTAAATAACCACATAGTAATATTAATACCTTATTAGTAACTAATAATTGCTCAGTACTTAGGGTCTTGCTTCACTCCAGAGCTGACCTGGGCTCCTGCATGTGGCACAGCTGAAATGATAAGAGGTAGCTGAATGCCTTGACTCAGCAGTGGCTCTGTGCCCAGCCATCCAGCCTCCCCCAGCCTGATCCCAGAAACTCTCTGCTGTGGTTAAAAACAGCTTTAAACTGAAAAAGGATGGATGGGAGGTAAAGGGGGTGCACACAGCAACTTCCCACCTCAGCAGCTGAGCATTCTGCTGCTGGGCAGACCTGCTGAGATATGTGGGGAGCAGGAATTTGATGACTTGTCTTCTTTGAAACTCTAGGGCTTCCATCCAACCCTGAGGAGAAAAATCCCACATCCCCCCAGATTGCTGACTTTCCACAGTTTTCTTTTTCCATAACCATTTCTCTTCTCCTTCCTTCCCCACCCACTGCTCAGTGGAGTTACTTTTTCCCAAGTTCCTCTGCATTCAGCCTCACTCTGACCCTATGAGGTAGAAGCAGTTAAGTTATCCCAGTCCAGAGCTTGCTGGACTGGGATCCACATCACAAAAGCCACTAGTTGTCACTGCCAGTGGAAACACTGCAGCTTCCTTCTGCTCTCCTGTTTGAAGTGGTCTCTCTGGGCAGGACTACACAGGAAAGTTGGGGATGAGGAAGGAGGAAATGGAGGAAGGGTTTTACCTCCCTCTTCCACCCACTGACTGCTGGACACTTCTGTCTCAGCTCTGCTCTCGGCTGTGATGTTCTGCCCAACTGGAAGTGATGGTGGAAGGAGGCACAAAGTCAGAATTTGATCCTTTCCCTGGCTGGACCCTTTCCCTGGCCAGGCTGGAGCTTGTAGAGCAGGTGAGAGGAGGGCTGAGGGACCCAGCTCATAGGGATGGTAGCCAACAGCTCCCAACAGCAGCACAGGGACACTGCGGGGAAGTAGGAGGAGAGCCCTGGCTCAGACCAGGAAAGCAAACACGACAGGGGCCCGGAGAGAGATTCACAGACTGTCCACCCTCCTCTTTCCATTCCCAAGATCCAAGGACTCAATTCACCCTTTGCAGTTAAACTAGAGCTCCAAAGCCTGCAGCCAGCTGTGGCTCCTGGAAAGGGCTGGGAGGATGTATTAGGCAGATCTTCACCTGCAGTCAAGGCAAAACAAGCAGAGGGTGGGTGCAACAGCACTCAAAGGCATGTTCTCTTCCATGCCACCAGCTGCCACTCCTATGGGCATGTTGTGCCCAGAGTTGTCTGTGGGGAAGCCAAGGGAAGGGACAGGCAGCAGGAAGGTTCCCAGCCATGGAGTCCTGCGAGAGGCTGCTTGGCTTGGCATGGAGCATGCTGACCAGTCCTTTTTCCCTCCCTCATTCCCACCTTTCAGCCACCCAGCATAAAAAGCTGTCTTTTCCTTTCTCCCTCACCCCCTGCTCTGTTCATGGCTTGGCTCCCTTTCAAATTCCAGGAGCAAAGCATTTATCTGCTGGCTGAAGGATGACATCCAGCCAAGCCCCAGACACACCATCACGGCTGATCCAGCCTCGCCGTCTATCACAGCTCCGGAGTGGGAAGCTGGCAGCATTCCAAGGCTGGGGAATGGGCTCCCACCAATCTCTCCAGAGGAGTGACTCAAGGACTTTTATTAATTAGCAGTTGAAATTGTAGCTAATAAATACTCCTCTGGCATTCAGAATGGGAAGGGAAATACAACAGAGATGGCCTTGAGAAGCTATGGTCATTTTCTGCTGGAGGCAAAGGGACAAGAGTCACATGCTAAGTCCTACTGTGTGCTGGAAGCTTGTCTCTCCTCCCTGGAGAGGAGCAGGCATGGGAGGCAGCATGTCCTCCCTGGAGAGCAGCAGGACCATCACTAGATTCAGTGGTGCATCATCCACCCAGCAGTGCAGTGGCCAAACACTCACATACAGCAATTCTGCACCCAGGAGCTGCCAGAGGACACTGCAGGAGTGTCCCCATTGACACTGTCCCTGAGGATGGACCCCACAACGGAAGCATGTGCTTGGGATTAAGCTTTGGGCTGGTGCATCCACTACCCTTGTGTCTCAGACCCAAACCATGGCACTGATTGCTGCAGAGGGTTGGGAGCTACAGCTTCAAACACAGCAGGGTGCAGAGCTCAGCAGGGGCTGCCACACAGCACTCAAAGGTCTCCCTCCACATCTGAATGTTCTGGCCACAGTCCCCATCCTACCTGTCTTCTGTCTCAGTCTACAAGACCAAACAGAGGTGACAAAGTGGGTTCAAGACCGAAGCTACCCTACCATCCACCATGGATGAAGGTGCCTCAGCTGCAGGCAGGGTCAAGAGCTGACTCCTGTCACAAAGCAGCTCACCACCCTCAGCCAAGGCTCAAAAACTCAATTCTTCACATCACAAAACAGCCCCAGGGGCTGCTAATCCTCCCTCCAATGTCCTTGCAATCTCATCTTCTCCTCCTGTCTCTCACTTGTCCCTGAGCTGATGCCTTCCCTGAGGGATGAGCAATGGGGCAGCAGGTTAAGTGGTGAGCAATAGCTGGGCAGGAGGGATGAGAGCATCAGCTGACAGTAAGCAATTAGTTAATGGGTTCCAGGGCCCTCAGACCAATCTCATCAGTGCCCACGAGCTGCAGGAGGAATGATGACAGCCCAAGTGCATAGAAACAGGAGCCAAAGGAGGAAAGCAGAGATGGGGGCAGGGAGAATTAAGAGGGAATGATAGCACCAAAAACCCAGGGAGAAGATGTAGTCCACACAAGGATGATGCCTAGGTGGAGATCTGACAAGCTCAGCTGCTGCTCAGAGGAGAAAAACAAACCCCCTTTATCCACCTCCACACCCTTACAATGCAGAATGATGTCAAATCAATTTCCTGCCTTTCCTCTCCCAATTAATCAAGGCTCCTCCATTGCTCAAGCTCTGGTGGAGCTGTGCACTGTGTCACAATAGGGAGAGCAGCAGAGCAGGGGCTGGAGGCAGCTGCTCAGATTTATGCTGCTTGTGATTAGGAAGGGATGGATGGCTCCTGGCCAAAGCAGCTCATAGTCACAAGACTTATAACCACACAGAGTTGTGTAAGGCACGTAAAATTCCCTGCAAACATTCCTGGGTTTGCATGGAAAGGCTCTGGAGTGTTGTTATAGATGAGGCTCATGGATACGGCTATGGGAAAGAACCTTTGCACGAGGGGACTGGTTGTTAGGAACCATGGGAAATGAGGCTTTCAGACTGACCATGTTTCTGAGATTGCTATTTGCAAGTAGAAAGTGGCTCAGGAGGAAACCAACACTACTTGGGGTCACAGGGAAGTGTTTCCACTTCCCCACTGGAGAAGGCTACAAAAAGAGTTGGCCGACTCGGCAGAGGTGTCCACCTTGAGCTGCACAGCCCTTGCTCCCTCTCCAACTGAGCCTCCAAATCCTAGACCTGTGACTTGTGGGGGATGAACATCAGCCTCATAGATAACAGCAAGTCCAAGGCAGTTTGTGTTTCAGTGCCACTCCAGCTGTCTAGTCACCCAACAACTTACTCTTTGGGGGGTGTCAAGTCATCAGGTCTCGTCTCAAAGAACTGGAGAACCTCCTCACACTGGGAGATGTAGGGAGGCAACTGGATCAGAGCCTGGGGAGAAACAGAGACACTGGTGATGGAAAGCATTGAGACTGCAAGGAGCTGAGTGAGGACATGCCCCTGGTCATGGCACCCAGGTGGTTCCCGGCACACAGGAGCACAGAGCCAGGCTGGGGAGAGCTACAGCAAACACACACCAGAGTGGGAGAAGACCCAGAGAGCCCCAGATACCTCCACCACATCACCCCAGCAACACCTCAAGACTAAAGGAGACTTCCCAGGCCCTGCTTAGCCCAGCTCCAGCCTCTTGGACAGATGTTCCCTCGCACGGTAGGAGCCACAGGGACATCCATCCAGCATCTTGGCTATGGCATGACTCAGTTTCCCAGCCATGATGTGGGTATGGAGTTTTCATCCTTGGGCCAGGCTGGGCAGTTTGCACTTGGCAGACTCTTTGGAAGGAACTGCAGGAGTAAGGACAATGAGAAATGGGGAGAAATTGAAGAGGGAAATTTAGATTAGATATCAGGAAGAAGTTTTCCCTGTGGGGGTGGTGAGACACTGGCACAGGTTGCCCAGGGAGGCTGTGGCTGCCCCAACCCTGGCAGTGTTCAAGGCCAGCTTAGCTAAAGCCTTGAGCAACCTGCTCTGGTGGGAGGTGTCCTGCCCAGGGCAGGGGGTTGGGGCTGGATCATCTCTAAGCTCCATCCCAACCCCTTAACTGTGAAACTATGACTGTGAGACCCACCAGCCCTGCCCAGTACAAAAAATGCTCTGCTGGGCAACAGCAGCTTGGGAAGAGGCATGGAGAGAAGCAACAGGAGGCAAAGCCCAATGCAATTGAAGAAGGGACTGGCTGAAAGCAGGGAGCAGTGCTGCAGCCTGTCCTGGTTTCCCCAACGTGCTGTGAAATTCCTCCTCTCCCTTTGCTGTCACAGCAGTCTCGTGACAGCAACCCAAACCTCCACTCATTGCTGTACTGGAGACAAAGCCACATCTGCAAAGCCCTGGGGTTACCACACAGATCAGATGTGGTTCCATACTGACCTAACTGCTGGGCCCCAGAAGCCCTTCCAGCCATGCAGCAGACAGTCCTTCACTGCCAGCACAGCAGACAGGCAGACCACTAATCATGGGCCAGCTGGGAACAAGATCATGTGAGAGACAGCAGAGACTAAACTACTCCCTCCATGGCTTCTGGGGCCAGGGAAAGGCTATTCCAAGAGCAAGTTTTGCATGGATGCCATTCCCATGTGGTACCAGTCCCCAGTTCCAGCATCCCATGATCTAGGCAATGTTCCCCATGCCAAAACACTCCAATTTTGTGGCCTGGAGAAGATTCCATGTTCTCTGACAGCATGGGATGGTCACAGAATACACCCTGAGCTGGAAGAATGAAAGACAAGACCCACAGCTTGTTACTCAGGACATTTTGAAGGAAGCCCACCTAGAGCTGTCTTTGCTGGTACAGAAGTGGCTGAGTCAAGCAGGTCACCCTGCACTCCAGCTGGCCATGGTCTACAGGTCCTGTGGCCACCAAATCAGAAACAGTGGCACGAACAGCATGATGTGTCTCTCACCTCTGGCTCTGCCACCCAAAGGAGTGGAGAAGACCATCAGAACACAGCTTCAGCCCATGCTGGTGGAGCCACAGCAAGTCACCTTACCCATCCTGCTGCCTGCAAGCCTGAGGAGCAAAACCGTTTCCCAAAGGCACAGAAGCTTTGGTACATTGAAATCCATTTTCCAGGGAGTGAGAGAGGATTATTTTCTAGCAGTAATGTTTTTGTGGTCCACGAAGTCTCTTTGGGGCAGAGCATCACAGTATCACAACTCCTTCATCAACCCTCCACTAACACCTTCTCCAAATCCCTTAGACAGGAGGAAGGCAGTTCCCACCCCTGGGGAAAACCAACAGAGGTAGAACACAAAGAGAATAAACCGGAGAAATGGGAAGACATTTCAGGCTCTCTCTCCCCTTCCCTGGCATCCCTATGGTTGGATGAAGTCTCATTTAGCTATGCTCCTTCTGCCTGAATCAACTCCAAATCTCACCTTTCAAGGCTCTCTACTTCCTTCACATGAGATGCCAATAAAGCAAAAACCTTCTTACAAAGGAACTTGTTCACAACACATTCAGAGTCATTTGAGTTGGAAAAGACCTCCAAGACCATCAAATCAAGTCCAACCTGTGACCCATCACCACCTTGGCAACTAGACCAGAGCACTGAGTGCCACATCCAATCACTCCTGAACACCCCCAGGGATGGTGACTCAACCACCTCCCTGGGCAGCACATTCCAATGTTTAACAACCCTTTCCAGGAAGAAATTCCTTCTTGTGAAGATGAAACCTCAGATTCAGATTAGAATTTAGGAAAAATTGTCTCACCATTAGGGTGTTCAGGCACTGGGATATTGCCTAGGGAGGAGGTGGAGTCACCACTCCAGAGGTTTTTAAGAGGCATCTGGATCTGGCACTGGAGGATATGGTTTAGGGTTTGGGGGTCACAGCAGTGACAGGTTAATGGTTGGACTTGATCATAGAGGTCTCCTACAACCTTGATGGTTCTATGAAACCTCAACTCTCCCTCACAAGGCTAAGCTGGAAGAGGCATTTTGTGTCTGCTCTGCACTACTACCCCCTCAAGCAGGTGCAACACCCACCTCCAACAAGACACAGCAGCAAGAGAGTGAGATGCTGCAGCTGCAACCTGCAGCATGAGGTGCCCAGCAGGGACATCTCTACTCCTGCTAACACTCCTTGTTCATTCTACATCTCTGCAGCCACCAGGAGGTCCCAAACCACCCTCAGCTCAGCTGCTTTACCGTTAAGCAGAAGCAACTGGAAGGCCAAGCAGAGCAAGCTCTGTGTTGTGGGCAATGCATTAAGGGAGGAGGAGAGTAGGAGAGCACAGCTCCCTAGAGCGGCTCAGAGAACATCAGCCATTACCTTCCGGTTGTTAAGTCAAATGGATTCATTATATCTGATGCCATTAACGTCATAATTCTGAAAGAGGCAGACGCAGCAGCTTAGCACTTAGGGACTTTTTCTTCCTCCTAATTGAATTTACAGTTGTGCGTGCCTCTGTGTCCCTGCCACATTTCAGTGACTCAGAAGGGGCTGATGGTGCCCGGATCGAGCCAAGGAGTTCACAGAGTCAAAGAATAATGAGTTTTCAGCCAGAAAGGGTTTGACAGTGCGGGATAAGCCACACTCCCCGTGTTCCCAGCACTGGAGCACTATTATGGCAATCAGGATGGAGCCTAATCAAGTCAGGCTAATCCTTGGTGGATGTCAAAAGTTTCTCCTTACCTTGCAGTACTCATCAATAGGGATCAGGCGTTTGACTGCTACATCTCGGATGTGACTCCGGCGGAACAGGATCTTCCCTGAAACAGGAGAGATGGAGAACATCAGGACAGCACAACAGCCAGAAATCTCTTTTGGATCATAGAACCACCAAAGTTGGAGGAGACGTCTAAGATCA